>NC_054538.1:65230523-65530523 GCF_017654505.1 Polyodon spathula | reverse complement strand
ACCTAACATATGCTTGTTGTAGGAATATGTGAATTGCAAGCTGCCTCTATTCCTCTGGGACATCCACACAGGAAATTAAATACTGTATCTCTAGTGTCTACTGTGGACAGAAACATTTTTAAATAAAACAACTTATTAAAAGGATACAATTATGGAAGTTGCTTTATTTATTTTTTTATTTATTTTTTACTGTCCATCTACCCTTTCTTTGTGATGCTTGAGTTCTGAGTGGTTCTTGTTGTATTTTTTAGTTTGACTATGAATTCAAGAGCTGCTCTTCAATCCTACAGTAATTGCCTTCTATAGAGATCTGTAATGTTAGCTAGATCACCCAAACTTTCTTTCAACTTCTAATGTATTGCCAGCAAAACCAAAAGTTACAGTAACTTCACCCAAAGATTGCTCTGGCTCTTCTTGTTAAAAAGACCCTGGTCTAGCGTACATTGCATAGCCTATATCTATGATCCTAACTACAATATGGACCACTCTGAATGACAGTAAACATAATGGAAAGGTAAGGGGACAATACAAAAATGAAAACTGAAACCGCTTACTCATCAGTGCTGCTGCTATCATTTTATTACAGTATTGATTCGATGTATACTGTATTTAAGGAGGGCCAGATTGTGCCATAGCAGTTAGTGTATATTAGGAAGAAGGGAGCTACTAATGTGTTTTATGTACAGAAACTGCAGAAAGCTCCAATCTATTAAGACTACTAGTTGGCTAAAAACTGTTTTCTTATTTGAGTGCAGGTTGGGATTGTATAATTAATGTAACTAGCTTCCCATAGCAATTAGCAAATCTTTAGCACAAGGAGGGGATTAGCATTATAGCTCTGCTTTATAAAACTCAGTTGAACATGTGATCTGCCAGGTGCAGATTATTTCATCTGGGTCTTTGATGAAGGTTTTGGGCAACAGGAGTATAGCCCTCCTGATACTAATATACTAATATGAGCAATACTGATACAGTATTGGGTAGGTCTGGCCACGTGGTAAATATACTTTAAGTGTCAAACTGAGATGATTACTTCAGTGTCCTCTTCAGAAGATGTTGTTCTGACATTTAAATGGATCTAATATAACATCCATTGGATGATTTCAAAGCCTCAATCATGTAAGTGTTCTGATGATTTTAATGCTTGTTCATTCATTTTTTGTTCACTGTTTAAAATTTAGACTGTGCTTTAGACATAGTGGCATGGGTCTTCTCTTTTGTTCAGATTTCTTCCACCATTCAATACCAATATTAATAAACAGATTAAAAGCTAGATTCATTTATTGATATTTTAATTATACATATACCCCCTCTTTCCCCTCCTCCATAAATAAAAATCAAAACGTTTCCATTAAGTTATTTTTACGTCCTCTGCACCTTAGGCATGCCCCACCCCTCCTCCAGTCCACAACGTGATTAACCTTTAGCCAGTCAGAGAAGACTGGTAGAATGCAGTGTGCAAGCGTAATACATATAGATATCATTTGAGTCAGTAGAGACAGAAGCAAGTACAAAATGTCACATTCAAAAATTAGAGAAGTCCTGTGGACCTGTTTTGAAAAAGTTGAGGACAATACTATAAATGCAGTTTGCTCAAACTTGCTAAGTTATTGCAGAGGTTCCATGGGTGCAATGCGCAATCATCTCTGGTTGAAACATCCTCACTACCAGCTAAATGAAGACTCAAGCGTGTCATCCCAGGGTTACACAATTTGCATGCCATCGCTTTTGTTATCCCGTAAGGGCAGATAAAATATCTGATCTAGTAGCAGAGATGATTGGAATAGACTGTTTATTGAATAGACTATGGTAGCTCAATATTTAAGTGTAAGTTATTGTAAAATGATCAGCCACTACATAGGTACTACTGTAAAATGACCAACCCCAGAAAATGCAGGTCATTTACATTTATTTAAAACACTATATTTTGTATCCTGAATGGTCCAAATTGGTACATGTACTACGGATGTGTTTTTTACCTGGATAACCTTCCGTATGAATCTTCCACAACACAAGCTCGTTCAGCATGTAAAAACACGTTGGAACAGCGATTGTTGTATGCCTCAGCGTCTCTTGGAACAGAGATGGGCAATTTGTGCTGTCTTAAGCGACAGATGAATTACAAAACTCAGTGAAGCTCATACTCTTGAGAGGAGAGCTGGTAGATAGCCGAGTCTCTCATGACCACATTAAAGCCATTGTATTTTGCTACAATGGTTCTGTCTGCTGAAAGCACCACAAATACATTTGCATCTATTGTACATCCTCTCATGCAGGGACTACTTGACAACCATCTTGTTTTTTCCCCCCCAGTGACGACATGCCCGCAATTTAAAAATTCAAGAGGGTGGTGGCTGGAGAGATTTGATCCAGATTCAACATAGAAAACAATGTAAAAAGACCAGTTGCTGTACTATCAGCGACATTAGATATAGCCGAGTCATTCTGAACGTCAATATCATTCATTAAAGTTATTGTACAGAAATAACAACTTCACGTGATGGCAAATTGAAATCTATAAATTCAAGCAGTCTTTTATTCCGACTCCTCGTCAGTCTTCACAAAAGAAAGACAGCAAATGTAAACTAAAAGCGAATCAAAATGTCCAAACAATCCAAGCCAGTTCAATGGTAGAACTGATGTAGTTCACTTCCAAATAGTACAGGTTTTTTTACCGCTTGTGGGAGGGCAGTGGTGTGGTGCAGCTCTTAATGCTATACAAATAGCAGGCAGAGACGTAAGGATTACAGGTTAAAGCACTTGTGCGTTTTTTTTTTTTGTTGTATTTTTTTATAAAAAACTAAAATAAAACTAAAAAATAAAAAGCAAGGCAATAAACAAGTTGGATGCTTGGAAGCAGGTAATCATCTCTCATTGTTCTGAAGGTATTTACCTGTGTTCAAAATGATCATCATGTCACGTCACTGCTCCTAGCCTTGGGTTAGTCTCTCACAAGTGGAGAGACTGCTGCTTATATACACCTGTGGCTGGGCTTAATTGATCATTAATTAATCAGTTAAGGTCCAGCCAGTCACCACATGTATTTGGCAGGAATAGTTTTAACCGTATCCCTGCCAAACTGGAACAACAGGATTGCAACAGTGCTTGCGCCCTGTCACACCGCTACATTTTCAATACTTCTCAAAAACCAATCGTTGGCAATGATATTTAGGTTTTCATCTGTTTAGGTTCAGAAAAATGATCAATAACTTTATTCTCTGTTCCTGGATCGCATTACTTAGTTTTTTTTATTTTCATTTCTCTAATGCCACTTTCATGTTCTGCATCTAAGACATAATCCTCGCTAAATTGCACATGTCGCATCTGGTAAAACATTAAATAATAATGGTAAACTGACTAAAACGGCCACATGCAAAAGTTTTGAAGGAAAATAAAATGTTAGCTGAGGTCCCGACCCATTGTCAAGCTGGAATAAGCAGTAAACTTTGAATCTGCAAAACAAGCAAAAGGGTTAGCATAAATATCTGGAAGCTGATTTCAATTTTAAATTAGTTGCTTTTGTGAGCAGGTCGGGTTATTTTTTAATGTGGGTTGCTTCACTTACTGTGCATGTATTGAAATTTAGTTTTTTTTTTCTGGTTAATTTTCTTGCTGCATTTTATCTGCATATTGGTTGAATTTAAGAATTATATGTATTTTAGTAACGGGCTATAACAAACCAGCATACTAAGTGAGAACTTTATATGTGTTTTCTGGCATCGGGCCTGAGTTCTAGCTTTAGGTTTTTTGCTTACATAAATCAAGGTGACATTTTAAATTGGAAGTGTTGCCGCATCAGAAACTATTTGAAAATCCTGTCAAACATCTCTCAGTTGCTTTGAAGTCAACATGTTGAATAAATAATTTAAATTTAGACAACCATGAGCTGCAGTTATACTTCCACTTACAACCGACAGCGGCAAAAACAATGTACAAGGAAAAAAATAAGTAAAGTTTAATGTCTATGACTACATTATTTTATTATTTCTGCATTGTGCCATTGTATAATGCATAGGCATGACTGGTGCAATAACACTGCATATAGCTTACTTGTCACAATTAAAAAACAAACTATAAATAAATAAATAAAAATGAAATGTGTGTAATAATGGTATGTTCTTTTTTTGGTTTTAAACTTTCATTAGGAAATCCTTCACTTTAATACTGAGAAAACCTGGTCCTTTCCACCTTTCCAATGAGAAAACACTGTTCTTCACACTTTTCTATTGAGAAAACTGTTCTTTGGACTTTACAAACAAGAAAACCCTGTCCTTCAGACGTTATCATTTATCGCCCTTTAGTTTAATAGCACCTTTACAATTGCTTAGTCAGGTCACTGACCTGTTTGATTTAAGTAGGTCTGGCCTGAGTTCCTGGCCTATTGACCTAATCTGTACTCTTCCCATTAGTTTTCAGGTCTGTACCTGCTGTCCCTTTTTACCATCATCATGGGATTGATATTATACGCCTCCTCTTCAACCTACGTTGCCCAGGACCCTCGGGTCTACAAGCAGTTCCGCAACTCCTCAGGACCTGCGACAGACACCCCGGCCACAGGGCCGCTGGAGCCATCAGTCACCTATACCAGTCTGGGGCAGGGGACTGAAGAGGAGCCCCGCGTTCGAGTGGCCTGAGCTGGATGGGGGGGCAAGGGGGTACTGCCATTATCAACTGTGGCCCACTCACTGTGTATAGAGAAAGGAATTTGCTAGCTGAACATCAGGAATGAAAAAAAGAAAGAACAGGAATGAATACACTGTGTGTTCAGACATTGCCTCATGACCCAGGTTGTTGAACAGTTTCCTGTTTTTAGATTTTTTTTTTTCTATTGGTTTTTGAAGATATTCATCCAATACACTTTATACAGATGCATAAAGATAAAGGCTGTTGGAATTAGGAAGCCTGGTTTAGAAAATATGCCTATTTTAGAACTGAGAAGAAACCACCGAAGTAAGAATGTCACGGTGAGACAATATATCTTCAAAAATATGAACACTACATATATGCCAAAGGCAGGACCCGGTCTCTAGCAGCCTGTTTGCCAAATTGTGAAATTACTTTCTCTAAATACAGTGTAACATAAAAATGTTCACCCCTGTATTGTTTCTTTTTATATTTACATTCATCCATATTGTGTACATTTTTGGTATTTATTCTTGTAATGCTCCTTTGTTTTATGTTGTTTATTTCAACTAATTTTAGGTGTAAGTTGTTCTTATACGTATGTGTATCCACATCGGTCAGGTTATTGTGTTGATCAGTTTTTGTTTTTTATTGGTTGGCAATTGACCGATGGTTTAATAGTACCATCTACAACACAGAAAAAAAGGAAAAATGTCTCATCTATAAGGAATAGGTTTTAAATGTTGAAATAAACACTGCATATTGTATCAGCCATTCCCAGTGTTTTTGCACATTTAATGTTCCACAATGCCTAACCCGTGGTGAGTTTCCAACCCCACAGCAAATGTTGAGGCTTAAATAATTAGCAAACAATTGCATAGGGTATCCCAAGTATTTATGTGAAAGACACACATTGCTCTATCTCCTGTTCTTTAACAGTGAGTAAGCCCACATTTTCAATACTTCTGTCAGACACAGATGGGATGTGGCTGTAAAAAAAAAAAAAAAAAAAAACTAATTCCCTGACTATATAGCTAATGCCCCACATACAGAAAAATCAACATTTTGGTGTTACCGTGTAGACTATATAATAAACCATACCTCATCTCACGAGTGCAGATACACAATGTTATCAATATTCTGGCTTTGACGGACTCAATCAATGTGCAATGTGGAGTGTATTTGAGCCAGAAAAGGCATCTCCATTTTCTATGTTAAATTTTCATTATATGTCAAAAGGACTCCTATTGGAGTTCAAGGTATACATTCCAGCTAATATGTTATATAATAAACACATTTATCACTATACAAGGTACTATTTCAGTATTTGCACCACTGTGTAATTAAGAAAGGTTATTGTCTAGTTTAGATAATTATAACTTGTGTTATTAACATTTAGACAAGTGTGCAGTTCTTACCTTTTGTTGTTCTAACCATTTAGAAATCTTCAGAAATAGCTATGACAACAAACTGTACCCCATGGGTAAAAAGTCTTTAGTTGATAAATCCGTCTAAAGTACACTTAACTCAAGACTGCAAATGGAAATGAAAAGCCAAAAACTGCACATTTTCAGTGAAAAAAAAAAACAACAATAACAAAAAAAAAAAAAAAAAAAAAACTAACTTTTTGATATCTGCATGCTCTTAATGGACTGGCTGTGGTAATGTAATACCTGTATGATGTTTTCAAATAAATGCTTTATGAAACCTAAGATAAGAATGTGTTGTTTGTAACATGATGCAAAATTTGAACTTCTGTTACTAGTGTCAGTTGTTTACACAAACCACAGAGGGCTTCAAGATGGGGTGAAGCAGGTACACAATGGATTGAGGGACTGGCCCAATGAATAATGTGTGTGTAAGGCAACTTATAAATTGACACAGATAGAGGGAGCAATGAGAGCAGCACACGCATAAGCTGTTTAAGGGCACATCACAATGTCCTTATAAAAGAATGCTAAGATTTCACGTTCAAACTAGCATTTAGTGACCATCTAAAAGTCTTTATTTAAAAGTAACGTTACATAGGAATTATGTGAACATCAACAGTACAAGGGATATACTAGAGTTCCCACAAGAAATGTGAGCATATTACAAAATGAACATTTCTGACTTCTGAACGATATATAATACAGTAATTACAGCAAGCAATAACAAATAATTTCAAAATAACGTTTTACAAACAGTTCCAAATGTTAATTTTGCAAACTGGTAGGCTAAATGTTGTTGTTTTTAAAATATGTTTTTACTTTACCTACGTCGGGAAACCCCTCCATCAACACAGTTCCGGTGTCATCTTAATTTGTGGATTTGTTTTACTTATCTGTGTCGCTGTGTTTTGGAAGAACGACTCTATAGATAGATAGATAGATATAGATATCTATATCTATATCTATAGAGAGAGAGAGAGAGAGGAAGGAATAAGAGTGATTTTGTGTTAAGGATCAGTCACAGTTCCTATTCCCGCCACAAATTACTTCATGTGAGTTCTAAATATGCCTATCAAAAAACAATGAAAACTGATCAAAGCGCTACTTTAAAAGTAGTTTTTACGCGCTGCCTCTCCCTGGATTGAGAACCACAGCTAATGTATCAGGTGCGTGTAAGAATGTATTAAAATATATGGTCTTCAGGTGGCTCAAATAAAACGCTCATCGGACAGGAGACAGCAAGACCAGTTAAAAATCACCAAACTACCCGTTAATTAATTAGGCGCCCCACTCTAAATCAATTTTACATTTACAGAAATTGTGCGATACACTAACGCAACTCTGCCTTGCTAATGTCTTAACAAATTAAGAACTATACAGCAATCAAGCACAGTATTACTTAATTTGTATTATTTAGTCATACATTGGTAACATGAGTATTTCAATTGGTATATTTAACTCACCCAATGTTTTATTAGCTATTCTACCTGGTTAGGTGCAGTTGGAAAATGGCTCTCGATCGAGGTCAGTGGGAAAAGGAGCTGCACGACCAGTTACCCCTGCTGGGTTGCTCACCTCAGAGGAGAGCTGAGGAGTTGGACCTGAAGGAAGCGGTCGTCCTCTGCCAGAGCTCGTACAGAGGAATGCTAGACCTAAGCGATGAGGTTCTAGTTCTCATCGTGCGGCTTCTAGACCCAGTGTCCTTGCTCAATGCTGGGAGGACTTGCAGAGCGCTCTTTCGAGTCTGCAGTTGTAGCTCCCTGTGGACACGCCATTGCCAGGTTGGAAAACTTTATTTATTAAACCAAATATGAACGAAAAAACGAGCCATGCGCTATACACTGGCTAGAATGTGTGTGTGTGTGTGTGTGTGTGTGTGTGTGTGTATATATATATATATATATATATATATATATATATATATATATATATATATATATATATATATATATATATATGCACACACATATTTCCACTTTAGAATATCTCTGTGAAACGTGACGTGGAGCATAACAAACAATAAGGGGAATTCATGAAAAGGTTTAAAGAAATGCGAACGAGGTGGCTGTATGCTACACGGTCTTTTGGGTTACGCACGGTGCGTGAGTTTACCGCGTCTGCTCTTGTCATTGTAAAGTCAGTCGTAAAAGCAGTATTAACATTTTATATATAATGCAGTAGATCGTTAGACCTAGATATTTAATACATCTCCCTGAAACAATCCCCTCTTTCCTAAAAGCTGGACCAATTGTCGGTATTTAAACTAGTAAATCGGTGCTTTATCAGCGTGTTTTAAAATCTCACGTGACGGGAAAAGAGCCGCACTGGGGTGCGCTTTCTCATTATACGCCATTAAGTGCTGGGGGGGGAGTAAGACATCGAAAATTCATCCTAAAGTACCGGTAGTATTTGCATTTTTTTTTCTATGCAACTACAGCACCGTAGCATTGTTTTAGGGTGGGGTGGAGTAGGGCACATTACAAAGCTTGTAATCTCCTTTATGCAAATTTCATATTCAAGTGAATTGCAAAGAGAAAATAAATTGGACTTGTTATAAACGCTCTTTCTTTTCTGTAGAGCTTAAATTGATTAATTAACTTTAAGGTGAACATTTCCTTTTAGCTGGTTGCTACATAATTACACACAGCTTTAAATTGGAAACCTTATCTTGACAGAAGTTCTTTGGGTTTGCGTTCAACACTGCCACCTCTTTCATCGCACCCAAGGATGCTTTCAGACTCCTTCATATGTGGAAGAAGTTATACAGAACTTTGCCCTGCAACAGATCTCTCCAGGAGAAACTATTTACTGAACTTCCTCTTAGAAAATACTGGATTCAATGGTTGGTCCTGGAAGAGATGGTGCCATTGCCTTCAGTTAAACTTCCAGATTATGACATTGAACAACTTTGGGGAATTAAAAAGGATGCTCTTGAAGAAACACACAAAGGTTAGTCCAGTCTGGTTTTATTATTGTACACTGGCAATACTGGCACCCTACACTTATGCAATACCATCATTTTAAGGTTAAGAACAATTGTTTGGTAAACTTGAACCACTTTTTTTTTTAATTTTACACACAATTTTCTAGTAATTAACTAAATCATGATCAAAAAACCAACATTTCACTAAGTATTTGTTCATGACCAAAGTATTGGTACCCCTGCTAGTGTTTTGTGTGTCCTCCTTTTACTTCTGGCTTTCAGATTTATGACAGTTCTTAACTAGTGTGCTGCATCTTGTTTTGTGAAATATGGGCCTGTTCTCTCGCCTATTTCTTTCCACTCGGACAGAGTGGATACACAATGCTTGGCTACAGCTTTTTACTGATCAATCAAAAGCATTTCTACTGAACCCCTGGTCTTGACCACAATCTGCTTTGTTCCAAAAAACTTTTAAAAGTCTTTAAAAATTGCCACTTTTGTAATGTTTTATATATAACATTTTAAACACACAAGTTGTGTATTTGCCTTTGTCATATCGATTAGTGGCTGCATATAGACTACCTAGAAAATGCTTGTCCCATTGATAAAGCTTGCTGCCTTTAACAAACTATTGTATGATAAACTCCTCATTCCATGTAACTCTAGTATGGTGGTTGCTACCTTTTTGGTTCCATGAATGAAACAGGAAGCACCATTTTGAAGGTTGTGGTATCACTTTAGAAAGTACTGTACCAATTGTTTAGAACCCCAATGGTGTTTGGAATGTGTCCTTCAAGATCTTGCCAACCATCAAATAGAATTGTTAAAATATAATTGATTTGATGGCCGCATGAGGCACTAATCTTGAACTACCTTTTATTTAGTAAGGTGATATTGGGTAGTCCACAACTGGTGCTAATTGTCTGTGAAACCAGCTTCTAAAGAATATACAAAAGCAACACACAAAGGTTGCTCTGTGTACCATAATATAGCTTCTCTGTTGCAGAAGAGCCTGAGGAGACCAGTACAGACTGCATTTTCAAGTATGACTGGAGAGAATTGTACAACCTTACAATAACACACCATGGTGGTTTTGGTAATGTCCTGCAATACGTTCTTAATCAGCAGATGGATAATGGTATGTAGTGCAACTTTACATTTAGAAACTGGCCCAAGTAATAAGTACACAGCTGTCCTAAGAGTCTGAGATTTGTACTCGTCCAGTCAGATGTTGTATAGCAGTCTCCTTCGGTAACACTAAATTTGTTATTTTATTGCCACTTTTCAAATTAAATTGCTTGGCACTAAACCAATGTTGTGCTTTTTTTTTTTTTTGGCATTATAAAGGGCCAAATGTTGCTTTATCCTTGGTGAGAAGATTTTGAAAGTCACTGGTGAACATCTCCAAAATAAAGCGCTTTAGTGGTAAAATGTTGCATGTTTTAAAGTGTTAATGGTTTAAATGGCCTTGCGTTGGCTACTTGCCATTCTTATCAGTAGATGCAGTACAGTAGGGTCACTTGTCTTTTGATAGTGTTGCTTTTCCCACACTTCGTGTCCTAATTGAAACCAGTGGCTATTTTGATCCAATCCTTTTGTTCCAACCAAGTTCAATAATATTTTAAACTCCTAGGATCAATTTAACAAAGGCCCGAAACAAGGTTCTGAGCCATTCAGGTCAGTAATTCTGGTCAGGTCTTGAACTGGAATTGAAAGTCACAAGTCAGTACCACTATTCTAAAGAGTTCTAAAGTACGTTTTGCATTTCTTCTACACATTAACTTGGCACTTTCTATGCTGCATGGACTGTGTAAATACATAAAATATTTCTTCTGCCATATACCATCCCAATGGATGCCAGTTTACTCAATTTTTATTTGATTCTTGAGCTAACTGATTAAGTATATAGTGCAAGGTACAGTGGGTATCGCAATGCATTTGGTCCTGGTAGGCTGCTTTTTTTTTTGTGTGTGGTGTGTAAGCTTATGTGACTGTACGGAGAGGTAAGTGTAACAGGGGAGGGGGAGAGCATGTATTCATACAAGAACTATTGGTAGACTAAATTTATTCTTTTGCTTTTGTTCATGTATCACTAGACAAGCACTATCATTTAAAGGATGGATTGTTAAACCTCTACTGTTGTGATCAGCCTGGTGTAATAACTGTGGAAGTTATCAGAAGATCCCTTGACTTTACAGATGATAAACTAAGTCTTGTTTAAATTTGGCTTGGTTCATGTAAACTTGCGAAATGGCAACACCTTTCACCAGACTAGCTGCTTTTCCTATTTTGTCCTGACCAGTGTAATGAAAGAACCTACATTGCTTTGAATTAATAGTCTTCTACCTGTTTAGATCATGGAGAGCTGGAGGGAATGTATCGCCTGTACTATCGGTTCAGATTCCAGTGGCAGTTTTCCCACTGGTTGTTTAAACAGCCAAAGCCAATTGACAAACAGCTGCGGACAATCTACCTCCAGTGGAAGAAGTACAATAAGCGTAAGATTTCCTGCTGGGGCACGGCTGTATGTGATGTAAAGTATCTTGTTTCCCTACATCACATCACCAGCGATTACTGGAAAGGAAAACTGGCGAAAGGCGATGAGAACATTGGTAACTAGATACTAGTATCAAATCTAACTCCCCACCTCCCCTGCTATCTATTTTATCGCACAGAGATCTAGCTTTTGGGTTGTCTTAAGCTGATAAGGTGTTGGGGTTGCAAGTACATTCAGCATGGCTGCTGTTGGTCACTACAGAGATTTCATATCAGTTTGTGTTTTTCCAGGCATTCAGACAGTGGAGAACTATTTCTCAATGTGCAAGTCCTTGACAGCGTGGATTCTGGGACGTGACTGGGGAAGATTAAAATGTAGAAAGGTATGGGGGAAAACTTTTTTTCTAACATTTATAGCCTTACCTGGATTGGTCCCAAATGCCAACAGAAATATCAGGGCTCACGTGCTGCTTCATGTTAATGTGATTCCTCACAATTTTATTTGGTACACTATGTATCAGTGCTGTCACTGCCTGATCTAATGTGGTATCAGAATGACTTGTTTTTGTTAAATGTTTTTGTTTTAGAATATTCAGATTTTATGGCAAGCAATTATAACAAAGGCAATTTTTAAAAATTATATATTTTAGTTAATCAATTTAACTTTCCAGTGCCTATGTATTGTGCTTCATTGTAGGTTTTTGCAAAAGGAGTGGTTTTAATGAACAGTTCCAAGCATTTTTGGAGAATTCTCTTTTTAATATAGAGCGGTTTCTATTTTGTTAGAGCCAATTTATCCCCAATTTTGCTTATTCTTCCTCTTTATAAATTTATAAAACAACCATTTAATTTAGTGTTGCCAAATGAAGTCATGTCCCCTATATTAGAGCTGGTGGGGAAAGTTCCACCAAATGTCATGAAGTTGTGAGCCCTGGATATGCCACCATGATTTTCTTGCAATTTACTACTTCCAAAAAAGGATTTATGGATTGTTTTTCACAACTATTTAATTTAATCCATAATATTTTCATACACGTCTAAATCTCATTTAAATGTTATACAAGCCTTGTTTTCCTACATTTTTTTTATCTCCATATTTAAAGACCTTTTGAGATTTTATCACTTCCCTGAAAGCTATGTTTCTAATTTGAAATCAATTGGGTCTTTTAAAGGGTTGATCTAATTTGCATGTGGAAAGCTACTTTTTATTCTAATTGTCTTCTGTTCCTTCATCAGTATTCCAATCAGTCATACTGCCACAGGATTTTGCATAACTTGAGTCCATTAACTGATTGGTTAATTAATGTTCCCACGTTGAGCAAGGATGTTGCAGTATAATTGTCAGACATGTGATGCTTCATTCTTATGTTGTCCAAATGTAATAGTTGCCTGAGGGGTAATATCAAGGCTTAAACAGGCTACTAAGTGGGGTATCTTGTGTGGGGACAATCATGCACATTTTCCTAAGATAGGTGTGAATAAATATTTTAAATTTGTCAGTAACCACAGCAAAACTGGATGTAAATATCATTTAACAAAAATGAAGATTTTCAAAATGGTTCTTTTTCCCAATGAACTCTCGTCTCCCTTGCAAGGTGTATCATGACACACTGGAGGGAGTGTATAGGGTGCTGAAGAAGGAGATGCACTCTACATTGATTGATCATGAACACTTCTGGCAAGTTGCCAAACTTCAGATGGCAAGAGTGTGTAAGCTGGAAGAGACAGCTGTGAACTATGTCAACTGGAAAATGATTGATTCTGTGCCTTATTACAGGTAGGTGTGTGGTTGAAAAGACTTTTCGCTAGTGTGCACCTGTAACATAACCAGACATTGCTGTCCAGTAGGTATGTCTTTTCTTTTTAACCCTTTCACTCCTGACGAATGCAAAACTACATTAAAGGAACAAGTGTTTTGAATATACACACAGTACAAATGTTTTAGTAAATGGGACCAAGAGCTGTGAACAGCATGAAGATAAAGCGGGACCTTGAGATCCCACCAGGACTGAAAGGGTTAAAAGTGACTTGCTGCTGAAGATTACAGATTTCCTAGACTGCCTGGACATGCTTTATAGAAGAGTATTGGTTCTGCTGATTGTAGGAAAGTACTGAGTTTAACTGCCTCAAGTGAATTTACTCAGTATTGCCTCAAATACAAGAGTTAAGATTTTAGTACAAATACTTTTATTGGGTTACAGTAAAAGTAGACAAATCAAAATCCTAAAGCAATGGTTTTAATAGATCAGTAATAAAATAATTTTTTTTTAAAAGGGACCAGTACTTGGCACTGTAAACGCAAGTCAAAAAGGAAGTTCGAAAGGCCAAGAGATAGAAATGAACATTATCAAGGGGGCTAAAACCAGTTCCAAAACGTTTCCAATATTATAACAGCAAAAGAGCATTTCAAGGAGGAAGTAGAATATCTAAGATGCAACATAGCAATGTCATAGATGAAGGGTAAAATAGCAAACCTATTAAATAATTAGTTTTTACAAAGCAGGATATGCACAACATGCCCCACGTGTTGACCTGTTCAGTTTAAGATAACTTTAACATCAGAGGCAGAAGTGTTAAAAGAACTAGGAGCTCAAAAAATAAACAAATCCCTGAGCTGGATGAGATCCTCTCAGTGGTACTCAAAGAAATAGTTATTTACAAACTGCTAACCAAGATCATGCAACAGTCTCGAGACTGGGGTTGTACCAACAGACTGGAAAATCGCAAATGTAATATCGATCGAAAGGGAGACAAAACCAAACCAGGTAACTACGGACCAATGAGCCTGGCTGTTCTAATGTGGAAACCTATAGAAAGACCCTAAATGGAAAATTACCTCTCTGGTAACAGTATCCTGGGAGACTGTGTCCTAAACTAACTTGCTAGATTTTTTTGTTTGAGGATGCAATATCAACCATGAATAATTGCAAAGCATATGGCAGTTTTTAGATTTCCAGAAAGCTTTTTTAAAAAAAGTCCTGCATAAGACTAATCAAATGGAACACAGTATGGATTCAAAGAAATGCATGCATAAGGATTGAGTGGTTTAACATGTAGAAAACAAAGTATCAACCACTTTCAGAAGTGGGCAAGTGCATGACAAGTGACATTTAATATAGAAATGTCTAAGGTACTGTGTCCAGGCAATACAAATTTTCATTATATACCATATGGGAGATACTGAAATTGTCTAGATTTTTTTCATAGATTCCTTTGGCAATGTGGGGAAGCTATAAAAGGCCAACAGAATGCTTGGATGTATAGTGAAAAGCGTTGAATTTAAATCCAGGGAAGTATTGTTAACTTTACAATGCATTGGTAAGACCAACTAGAATATTGTGTTCAGTTCTGGTCACCTCGCTACAAAAAGGATTGCTGCTCTAGAAAGAGTGCAAAGCATGTCATATGAAGACAGGCTTAAAGAATTGAACTTATTCAGTCTTGAACAAAACAGACTATGTGGCGATCTGATTTAAAGCAGTCAGAATTCTAAAAGGTATTGACAATGTTGACCCAAGGGACTTGCTCAACCTGAAAAGAAACAGGACCAGGGGTCACAAATGGAGATTAAACAAGTGGGCATTCAGAACAGAACATAGGCACTTTTTTTTTTTTTTTACATAATTGTGGGAATCTGGAATCAACTCCCCAGTAATGTTGTTGAAGCTGACACCCTGGGATCCTTCGAGAAGCTGCTTGTATGAGATTCTGGGAACAATAAGCTACGAACAACCAAATGAGCAAGATGGGCCAAATGGCCACCTCCTTGTTTGTAAACTTATGTTATTACAGAAAAGATAATTATTAATTCTGGTGATGCAGTCTTCTCTTCCTCTGATCCAAAAAGTTAACTTGCCTATATTTATACAGCACATAACCTCTTTCATCACTCCTTATTTCACCCAATAGCCCACATTCTGCACCAGTCATTAGGTTCCATAACACTTCTGTGGTCTTAACATTTGCTTAGAATATTTATTGCTTAAGCTAGCAAACGGTTCTGGTTCACACCAGCATTAAATGTTGCAAGTTATTAATGATCTTGGCAGATGCCCTTACCCAGGGCAGCTTTATAGTTATGTATACAAAAACACATAATTATAGTACAACCAAGAACAATACAGTGACTTTAGTCCTAATAAGAGCAAATACAAAACAATGCGATTTGATATCTGGGTAGTTCAAGAGTAGAGAAGTGTTGATAGTTACATCAGGCGCCGGAAGGTGGTCGGGGACTAGGCAGTCCTGACATCTGTAGGAAGGTCGTTCCACCACTGTGTGGTGAGGGTGGAGAAGGAGCAGGCCCTGGAAGCAGGGGAATATAGAGGAGGTACAGTCGGTCCTCTAGTGCAGGTGGAGCAGAGAGATCAGGTGGGGATGTAGGGAGATGGGGGTCTGGAGGTATCTGGGTGCAGTCTGGTCAAGGCATCAGTAGGCGAGTATAGGAGTCTCGAACTGGATGTGATCGGGAGCCAGTGCATTCGAGTGGGAGAAGCGAGGCTGAGAGAACATAATGTGAGCAGCAAAGTTCTGGATGAGCTGGAGTGGACGGGTGGCGGATGCAAGGAGGCCGGCCAGGAGGGAGTTGCAGTAGTCAAGACAGGAGAGTACCGGGGCCTGGATTAGGAGTTGCGTGGAGTGGCTGGTGAGGAAGGGTCGGATGCTTCGTATGTTGCTAGGGACTAATCGTCGGGTGTGTGGAGGCACGGGGGTCCAGGGTTACTCTGAGGTTTTTGGCTGAGGACGGACAGAGCACAGTAGATTCTAGAGGAATGGAGATGGAAGAAAAGGTCTGATCTAGAGAAGTTCAGTTTAAGGTGATGTGAATGCATTTGGGAGGTGATGGTGAAGGAAGGAGAGGAAGGTCTGAGCATCATCAGCAAAGAAATGGTATGGGGTGTGGAAAGAGACACCTATTGAGGGTCGTGTGTGGAGGTGGAGCTGTCTGGTAGGTGTGGTCAGAGATGGGAGAACTAGGTCAGAACAGTGCCAGAGATTCCTAGGTCAGTGAGATGATAGAATAGTGATTGACAATGTCAAAGGCAGCATTAGGACAGAGGAAGGAATCTGGCAGGGTGGGTGTGGTTGGAGAGATATTGAAGTTTGCACACTCACTAAAATTTAGTACATTCTCTAGATTTTATTTATACCCCTACATTGTAGTCCTTTTAATTATTGGAGGAGCTGTAGCCAAAAGTTTTGCATTGATCTATATTCATCTCTCCATTCTTTAACAACTCTCCAATACCTCTGGATCCAATTAAATGATTACACTTTACTGTGGCTTGGAGCCACTGGCTAACAGAGTATACAAAGACTATTGTAATTTTAGCGTTTTTAAATTTATTTGATTAATGCAACAGTTTGGGCTGCCTATGCAAGTAAGATGGAAGGTGGTATTACCAAGTTAGTACTTTTAGTATTTCATATTTTAACTGAAGGGAAAGGGGGTGTATTGAATTTCACCATGTAACTCATCCTATGGCCAGTACAACAGACCATTCGACAAATAAGTCCTTGTCAAGTATTGTGCTGGAACAAATGATTATACAATGTCCTTCTGATCATTAGTTTTTTTTTTTTCTTTTTCTGCAGACTTTACATGGTGTCTGGAAACTCTGTCTACCTGGACCACATAAAGGGATTCCTGCAGCGGAAAAGATTGGTAAACAACTGGATTTGTCAGGAAGAAAACGTCTGGGTCAGACACCTTCTGCCAGAGGAGTTGTACCAGCTTCTGGAGTTTGACACCAAGATATCTGAAGGTAATTTAGCTTGAGTAAGTAGGACTACTGAAATACAATAAAGCATTGGTAAAAAGTCACTTTGTGCAAGACTGTAATGGGGGCACTGGAGTTGTAATGAAGAGATGTATTGTAACAGGGTGATGGTCTGAGCATTCCCTCAATCACATTATCCTCCGAGGAACACTGAGGTTTTTAGAACGCAGGAAACAGCTTTGCTAGTTCACATTTCTAAACGTTTAGTTTCGCAATGGAAGAATAGTCATGACTGACCAACTAATGGCCTCTCCTAAAGAAAGACACAGCATTAAATAATCCCCAGCTCTGCCTCATGTTTTATTGAATAATTAATCCTCTTACACCTGGAATGATTTTATACTAAAACTCCTATTTTAACATTTGATCAAACCTGATCTTTTAAACTATTGTATTTACTTGGTGTTATCATTGTCATTTAGTCCTTCACTATTGCCAGTAAAAACTGAACATTAGCAGGATTAGGATTTGATGGTTTAAAAATATCCGGTGGCTTTCTATGCTTTTAAGGGTAAGATCAGTGTTGCCCCCTTTAGGTGTCTTGCATATGTGATGCATCATGAAGTCGTAATTGAGAGATGTTGTGGCTCACTTCTTATACGGTGTGTTGCTACAGGATAGTTTCATTTTGTATTGCATTGTGCACAGGTACCACATCTATTTCCTAGTGGTGCAGAAGGTAAAGTAGGTTTTTGATTGAAAGGTAAATAACATTGAACCAAATGGTCTCGTGTGGGGGGTTCTTTCTGTATTTAAGGAGGGGTTTTAGAAATGCGACAGCTTTGAATTCTTTGGAAGAATATGCCAAGGTTTAAAATATTTTACTGATCGAATTAGATGATGTAGAGAAGGTTGTTGTATTTGTTCTGATTTAGTAGGAACATAGTTGTTTAAATGTTCTGTTTGTTACACTTTCCCAAGCTGTGTGTCTGGGCATAACCCCTAAGTGACAACAGTTTTGTGAGAAGACCTGTTTTGAAGTTCAAATTGGCAATCAGTGCTACAATTCCTACGACTTCTGATAAATTGACAATGGTAAAGACCAGTTTTAGAGAAGACTGGTGGCTAGTTGCCAGAAGGTATTTCGATCTGTAGGTTTCCTAAAATGTGGTCATTTTATTAATCTGTCTAAAAATTGAGTAAAATCCATTTTAAATTTCAATTTGGGATTTTGTGTAACCATTTACAATGCGTTTAATTTGTATCGACCCAGACCATAGTAGTAACACCATCAATATAACGAAACCAACTATCAATGTGCTTTTTATCTTTTATATAGGGATTTACATTCTCTTGCTAAAATTCCTACACATGAACATAATTTGGGGGCATAGTAAACTCCTTTTCTTAATCTGTAAATAAGATTTTCAAACCTGAATTTTTTAAAACTTTATATGAAGTTATCCAGTTCCAATAAATATCAGTGGAGGGTTTTTATTTTCATACTTTGGTTTAATTGCTATGAATTTCGATCAGTAGGCAGAATATTGGCTATTGCAGACTCCACATCTAGTGTGACAAACTTAAATGTTATGGTATTTGATCAAAATGAGTAATAAATGAGAAGTAGCTCAACATGGGTAAGTAAAGATGACAAAAGGCTTTTAAAGAGAAAAAAAAAATCTACAAACTTGGATAAAGGTTCCAATATTGAGTCAATTTGTAATTGTTAAAGGAGATTTGATTTTTACACTTGGTCCCATCTAGAGCTAGTATTTGCGCGAGAGCAAGATTTTGTTTGTAGAGGCAATGCATTTTTCGTGCGATCGTTACTGTGGTTTTTGTTTGGGAGAACTACTGTCCAGTTTGTACGCTGAGCTGTTGAGATTGCATCAGTTTATAAGGGTGGCTCCCATTCTGTATGATGCAAGCAGTGTTTACCGGGACACCTGGTGCAGAAATTGTTGGGTCATTATTGACAGTGACCAGTATTGCTTTCTTGTCTGCAGGCAACCTTCATGGCGACACCCTCTCTGCCCATCTGAGTCGAATCATCTGGTTGTATTTGCATTCTGGTCAGCAATTGTATATGGAGGCTGTAAAGGGCTTTGTTCTTGAATGTGCACAAGCAAGCCTGGGATATTACACATCGGTTACATCAGGCTTTTATACTCTGTTTGTTCATTTGAACTAAGCTGCTCTTTTAGTACCAGGACTACTTGCTGCTGTTTATTGGATTTAATGTTATGATTGAGAATTGATGTGAAGCATGTCTTGGTTTAATGTCATTGACTTTTTTTATGAAATGTTTTTAACTTTTTTAATGATTCTTTTTGATAATGTCTTCATTTTAACTTCATACTACAGTACATTTAACAAACTTTTTTTAAATGTATTGATCCGCATTGGCTCATTTAAAATAAATTATTTCATAAACTTTCCTGTTTTGTTAACTACACGGTACATACTTTCAAACCAGATTGAAACAACATTATTTATGAAGTCCCAAGATCTGAAATTTGAACAGATGTGTTGCAATAATTGGCATATCCACAGAGTTTAGGTAAACCTAAATTACTAGTAGTAAAATCATACATGGATACCCCAGCAGAGCAAGCAAGTGTTCAGTTTGCTTCAGGCATGACATTTGTGGGTAATGTCAAAATAATGGTGTACTGGAATAAATCTGTAACAAGCTTGGTTAGAAAAAGTAATTTATTGAAATGCTGTGGTAACAATTGTTGTGCTCTCTGTCTTTATATATGAAATACAGTTTATGAATCCAGCTGATTGACAACAAGCCTGAATTAAATGCTGGATTTCTTTTTCCATTTCAAATTGGACTGATGCCAGAATGCTGTGTATATCATGTGCACACACAGGCAATGCTTTATCCTGTCAAACTGCTGTTGCTCTGAATTATGCACTGTATTCTGTGACTTGTTTTGATATTGAACAGTGACATAATTTTCATAGTACTGTATCAAGACCATGATCTTTTGTAGAAACTAGCAGTTTTGAGTGGATTCTACTACACATGCATGTAGTGTTTTGTCAGACCAGTTCCAGAAATAGCTTTGTGAAACCAATGGAGCAAAAATAAATCCATAAAAAAAAATGTAAGTCTGTGTTAGTCTGTCACTTACACTCTACTTGCCCTTTTAACAACCACCACTGAAATTGAATTTGCCTGAGGAAATGGAACATCAAATGCTGTGCTTGTGGAATTAAATAAGGGCCCTGTAGCTTTGGAGTCCAACAATTACATTTAGAAATTTGTGTAAAAGTGCACAGCAGCTTAAACACAGCCCAAACAACTTTGAATATAGCACAGCTTTCTCCATGGAAATGAGTGCCTCTGGCAAGTGTTATTTTCTGTACTGATGAAACTGAAATGTGCTGGTGACAGCCAGACATTGGTGAATTTCAGACCCAGAATTTGATTCAACCATATGTACATCCTTGACAGGTCATTTTTTTTTTTTTTTGGTCTACACAAAGACCTTTTGTCATTTGTGGATATTTTATATCGCAGTTTACAAAGCATATTTAATCAAATTCCAAGTCCTTAGAATCCTGGGACCGGTTTTTCAGAACTGGTAATCGGATTTCTGCATTTTCATTTGGATTTATAGCGAGATCAAGATTACTGTGATCCAGATTTTGTTTTGGTAATCTGATCACACTTTTTTTTTTTTAATCCAGATTGAAATGTTGCAGTTGGGTTTTTGAGGGATCAGGATTACTTTGATCCGAAATACCAGGATATTGTGATCCTACTGTGGAGGAGGATTTAGCTTTTAAATGATCATAGAACAGCTATTTGCAATTGTCATAGCAAATGCACCCTATGTACAAATAGTGCAAGCAAAAATGAAAAGTATTTAGTGGTATAGCTTTAATTAAAAAAAAAAAAAAAACATACACCTCCTTAAAGATCATTTGAGAGATGGTGGACTCCTGACCGACTTGAAGATGTCTAAAAATGCATCCTTTAAGTGTTATTTGTACTCCATTTAGATTTAGTTATTTAAGTAGGCATAAATAAAATAACCATAATGCATGCAAGTATGTGCAGTAACAAGTCATTTTGATTTTAATGTGTTGATCATTATTTTGTTAAATTAGGTTATCATAAATAAGGCCTCAAACAGTATGTGTGTAATATACACAAGTTATTCTTCCAGCCTATTAAAAAAAAAAAAAAAAAAAAAAAAATGGATTTTGTGATTTATTTGGATAAATGTAATCCAGCAGTGACATGTTCTGAAAAACCACATTTAAATGATCCAGATACAGTAATCTATCAAATATAGGATTACAGAGTCCAGATCACTTTGATCCAGATTAAAAGTTTAGAACAACAATCCCCTGGTGATTCAAATCTCACTATTGAGCGGGTGCTGTGTTCTTACCAATTTCTTTATATTCTAAACCATGTATTGAGATTAACCAAAATAAAATGTTTTTCAAAAATTGCAGCGTTTTGTTTCTTGTAGTTATTGTTTATACAATGTACACTTTTTGTGTTAGAATGTGTGTAGCCTCTCTCTTTAGAAGAGGCATCACTGGGGCTCCTGAGTGATGCATCCAGTAAAGGTGCTCTGTGTGGTGTGTAGGATGCGCCCTATGCCCTGAAGATTGCAGGTTCGAATCCAGGTTGTCAGGCTGTAATGAATTTTATTACATGAGTAGATGAACTTAAAGTTAACTTCATGCTGATTTGAACTCTGCTCTTGCCAAGATAAGCACCAACTAAGACATAGCTTTACAGTAAACTAATGTGATCAGTCTGCATCTCCATCCATTTGCATTTCTTTCCATATGATGTAGAGATCCTTCTGCCTGGTGTTGATGGCTGAAGTGTAATGCTGGCTCTAGGGATCTGCTTATTTTGCCTCCCTAGCACATTGGCACACACAATGGCTGTGATGCTGGCTCCGGGGATCAACCCAGTGCGGTCTCCCCAGCGCATCAGCATAACTGCCTGGATTGAGCCCAGTAGGGTACATCTCTGGGGTCTTCAAGTTAACTAGCCCGCAACACATCCAAGAGAGCTTGACAGTGATTCTGGCATCCCAGCATCACCCCCCTCTGTCCCCCACTCGACCTAACCCAGCTTATTTACCCGTACATCAGTGTTGCTTTCTTTTTATCGTCTTCAAAATCCCCAGCCAGAATCTTTCAATCCCGACCATGGCCAGTTGCTGCTCCTTTCTGCTGCCTCAGATAAGTTCTTCACTGTGTGACGCAACTCTTGGCCACTGAACCCAACATCTCAGAAAACTGGTTGTAGTGTGTGCCACAAATCCTCGACAACCCACCTCCATTGGGTAAACCCAGACTCCTTACTTGCTGTTCATCTTCAGCAGCTAGTTGAGGATACTGAATTTTCTTCCCCTCATACACCATCTACAGCATCCTCCTGTGGCACTGTTCTCTACCATATGAACAAGGTGTGCTGATCCAGACCACAAGACAATGTCTGGTCAAAGGTTAGTGGTGGCAATCTCGGGTAGAAAAATAAGCCATTGACCAACATCTGCTAGGTATATAAAGAAAAAAAGCCCTGAGACATACCTGGAGTGCCCTAGGAACCAAATAACTGAGGCAACATGAGCTTGATTAGGTTTTGAAGGGCATACATTGACTGCACTATTTTATAAAAAAGAAAATGGTCATCGATTGGCAACACTTCATACTTGCACATTATTGAGATCTTGTGATTTTATAAAACACATGTTAAAAAGGAATTTGTTAATGTGGTGGGTGTATTGGATGAGAACTGGCAAAGTTCCATATTTTGGCTTAACTGAATTTAATTGAAGTGTTTTTAAAATGTGATCAGACTGTCATACAATTCTGCATATATATATATGAGAGAGAGAGAATGCCACATTGTGTAGTTAGCCAATATCCAAATCTCAAGACACATCAACTAAAAGGTGTGATGCATTTAGGGAACTAACTTGTAGCATTACCTATTATTGTATGTGTTGGGACAGAGTGGTGGTGATTTAGTAGAACAGAGCAAGTGATAGTCAGTCTTAGCTAGAAATGTATACATACTGTTGTATGCTGTTTAGAAATTGGCAGGGATGGGGTTGAATTCCCCTGCCTGCCTGGGTTCATTGTGTTCAGGTGGCTGGGGTTGATTAGATGATTAGTTTAATTAATGATCAGTCAGCACCCAGCCACCTGACATAAAAGGAAGCCTCTGCTTCCCATTAGGAGGAGGGAGCTGTAGAAGCATGTTGGTGTTTTTGAAATTTTCTAAATCCAGTGAAGACATCACCCAGCCTGGAAACCTTTATTTTTGTGAGTTTTGCTTTATTTGTGTTTAAATATCTTTTATTTTGCCCTTGTGCACTTTTATTTTGTGTTAGTTTATAATAAAAGTATATATTTTTTGAACTGCAGTATGTCTCTGGGCCTTTATCCACTTGCCAGCCTGTCACATTTGTATATTGCCTTGTGTTCAAAGTTAGGATTTCCTGTGTTTTTACTATTGCCATGTCAACTAATTTCTTTAAGCCTTAGTCTTTATCAAACAGTACACATTCCATTTAAACCATCCCAGATTCAATTAATGTGTTTCTTGTGTATCTAGTGTTGTGTGTATATATATATATATATATATATGTGTATCTACTGTGTGTACATTTTAGGAATGAAATTACCATCCTTTTGGTTTTAACAATTGGCTGCATGCTATCCATCTGTCCTAATGCATTGCCCATATTAGCCAGGCTATTTACTGTTTAGACTCGCAGCAGACATTTGTATTGATTTCTATGAAAAGGTATGCTTCTAATTATACATGCTGATCTTGTTGTACAGTAATGTGCAATAGTGTTGCTTCATATAAGGTGATGTACTTATAGCGAAATGAAGAAAGGGTGTGTGCAAATGCAGCTCAGTGTAAATTGAAGGGAGGGGGAGGGTTATGCTCTGGTGTGAGTAATTCAGAATTCCCAGTGGTTATTCTTTTAATTGTTGTATTTAGTTTTATTGCCTGCATAATGTAAATCAGTGGGGTCAATAAATCATCTCTGGATGAAAACCCCAGATGAATTAATATAGTTAAAATACCCTGTGTTTAGATCTGCCATCATTAAAGACTTGCTGTTTTGTTAAATTGAGCTAGGAAATGTATTACCGTACAAGTAGGAAATTTTAAAGTTAATTAGGCAATTGCCTCAGAACAAGCAAACCAGAATAATTGGTATACCCCCACTAGTATAGTAGCTGATTGAGTACATCCTGTGTCTTTCTAGCCATGATGGAAGCTTCTACTATTGGCTAATGTTTTACCCTGTAAATGAAAAATCAGATGATAGCATATGTATGGGAGATGGTAGTTCTATATCAGTCTGAATTCTACTGAAAACATGTCTGAAGATAGTGCGTGTCAGGTTGAATTTACTAGACCGGAGTTGTATTTAGGTACGCATCACAGCTCGCTGAATTGAAATAAAAAAAGCTTTCCATACAATGCATTTGTCATTAGCCTCTGAACACCTTGAATATCTTAATTACTAAAAGAAATTTGGCATTTCTTTTGAATTTTTGGTCTTGCATAAATGATCTACTTAAGGCCTTCCTTTCATTAAACAGAATATATTTGTTATATAATGGATTTATGTTTTTGTTTTGTGTTTTCAGTCAAAAGCTCTTCCACCTTTTGAGAGCCCTGCCCCACCAGGGAGCATACCAGCTTGTGATTAGTTAAATTGGAGAACAATCCGCTGCTAATCTAATACCCAATGTTTGTTTTCTGGAGGTTTGCCTGGGTTTCGTCACTCGGGGAAACGCATGTGGGTGGAGTAGGTAGTGGAACATTCTGTTGGCTCTAGAGGCAGCTGTTAGAAGTACTGGAGTGTAAAGAGCAGTGTCATATGGGACTGAATTACTCTTGGATTCAAGGGTAGGAAATGTGCCCTTTTATTATTGTTTTAGGCTGTCAATGTGTTCAGCAGTGAAGCAAGGGATTGAACAGGGAAATTTGCACTTTTTTTTTGTATCTAATCAAGATCCACATACAACTATGAAACATTAATTAGCAATACTAAAATCTTTTGACAAAGCGAAGCCAATGTTGAAGGGTTTTTCAAAACTTGTGTGTAAATTCACTTTCTGATGTAAGAACCATTAATTAATAAATGTCTTAGAAAAACAAGCTAGGAGTTTTGAAACCTTTTTATTTGAGCATTTGTTAATGATACAACAAAGACAAAGTTCAACATTGTTTTCTGCTGCCATATTTTGAAATTAAAAAGTGAAAATGCTGCTAGTGTATGCAATTATTACATAAAGGCAGACACATGATGTAGCCACAGTGTATATGAGCATTGTGAACACAGTATGGTTACTTCAATTTGTAGCTGCCACCTAGCTGGCAGTATTTGAAAGCTGCTTTCTTTAAAGCTTAGTCTTTTCAGTCCACAGCATTCCCTGCTGTTTTTGTTTATTGTATTTTTAGTTTTCTTCTGCCACCTGGTGATTTGTCCATGTAGGGACAAATAACAGATGTGAGAAGAGGTCAGAGGTACTGAAAGAGCATTTCAGTGAACGCGCTGCCAGGCTTTGAGAGTTAACTTCTCTGGGGTGCTTCCACTTCTGAGAGCAGAGAAGGGGGAGGAGGAGGGGCAGGAAGGCGAGCTTTACAAGAAAGATGTCTTATACTTTAATGATAGGGAAGCAGATATTCTGGCATGAAGCATAGAAAGAACCCTTCGCTTAGGAAGACTAGAACAAATTGAAAATCCAGTTGTAGTTCTGGTTAAAGGTGTAAGTCACATAACACCGTGTAACAACATACTGTAAATACAGTATAATCGTAAATCTGAAACTACTCGCTTCTAAATCTTTTGTAGTCATTTTTGTATTACTTTAGTATAAATACATGTTAATTTGGATTCATATGTTGTTTTTTTTCTGTTGTTTTTTTTTCTGTTGTTTTTTTTCTGAACGAAGACACGCACATTTGCCCGTTTTCCCATTGGAAATAGTGATATTTCGAAATATCACTGTCCTGGTCACAAAAGCAAAGTTTGTGGGGAATAGCCATTTTCTATACTTTTGAGGCATAAGCAATTGGGAAATAACACTTACTACCCAGGAACAAAAATTGTATTACATAGTGTAATCAAATGAAATGCCTGTCGGTGCCAGAAGCATCAGAATTAAATTGTTAGAACCAGAAGCACACGTCAGTTTTCAGTTGTTGGAATCACAGAAATTTGGCTTAGACCTGAAGATTAATTCTACATACGGTGGTATAACCTATTCTGAAATGATAGACCAGATAGGAGAGGAGGAGCAGGTGTAGCTCTGTTAGGGATAGGGTAGAAGTTAAAACACATTCTTATCTCTGCCTACAAAGCAAGTCAATTTTGGAAGAGCTGGTAGGTAAAAGCACTGAAGTGTTTTCTACTGGGGTATGTTAGACCCCCAGGTCAGAATAGAAATGATAGCAAATTATTATACGAAGCAATCAGAAATGCATTCAAGGGCAAGAATGCTGTTACCATGGGCGATTTCAATATAAACTGGGAAAATCCAGTGGGATGTGAGAACGTAGAAACTGAACTGACTGATACAGTAAATGACTGCTTCTTGACACAGGGTGTCAGAAACCTGTCAAGGGACAGAGCAAATTTAGATCTGGTGTTCAGACAACCAGGACATACTGTGTAATACAGAAGTAGGAGAACCAATGGAATCAAGTGAACCCTCCTTACTCGTTTTTGGCTGTTAGTAGCTTATTGATCCCAGAATCTCATCCAGCAGCTTCTTGAAGGATCCCAGGGTGTCTGCTTCAACATTATTGGGGAGTTGGTTCCAGACACAATTGTGTGTAACAAAAAAAAGTGCCTCATTTTCTGTTTTGAATGATCCTTTATCTAATCTCCATTTGTGACCCCTGGTCCTTGTTTCTTTTCTCAGGTCGAAAAAGTCCCCTGGGTCGACCTTGTCAGTACTTTTTAGAATTGAATGCTCGAATCAGAATGCCGGGTAGTCTTTTGTTCAAGACTGAATAGATTCAATTATTTTAGCCTGCCTGCCTATGATGTGCCTTTTTTAAACCAAGAATAATTCTGGTTGCTTGCACTCTTTCTAGAGCAGCAATATCCTTTTTGTAGTGAGGTGACCAGAACTTGGTGGGGGGGGTCTTAATAATGCATTGTAAAGTTAACATTACTTCCCTTGATTTAAATTCAACACTTTTTTTTTTTTTTTTCACTTTTCATATCCAAGCATTTTCTGAAAATTATCATTTCAGAAAGGCTCACTTTGAAGGAGTGGGACAGGAAGTGAAAGAGATAGACGACAGGGGAACTGGAGGATATGACAGTTAAAGGAGGCAGTGTGTCCAGTATTTAAAGTTCAGGGCAAGTTCAAATCGTATCTCTGCCACTAGACTGACTCACTGTGTAACCCTGAGCAAGCCACTTAACCTCCTTGTGCTCCTTGATGTTAAATGAATGTCCTATTGTAAGTGACTCTGCACATAACGCACAGTTCACAGCCTACCTCTGTAAAGCGCTTTGATGGTGGTCCACTATGAAAGGCGCTATATAGAAATAGATGATAAATTAGTTAAATGAAACGGATTTTATGTTATAATATAAGACTTGCAAGACAAATATATGCCTAAAATGAAAAAGACCAGGTTTAACAAGCAGTAACCAAGGAGGGAGGGAGGAGAATAAGGCTGTATATGACTTGCAGGAAAGAATATAGGATAATGCGTAAAGTGCAAGTAGCAGGGATCTGAGAAATTAAGCATTCTGTCCCCAAGTGTTGCTAAAACTGCAAGTAATGTACCTGTAATTATTTTCATTGTTCACATCTTAACATTTTACACTTACAAAGATATTTTTAAAATGGCTGCTCTAGTGCTCTGATAGTGTAAGGATTATTGTCCACTTTGTCAAACAGGTAACCCAGCGATCCATGATGTGGTACATGTAGTGTGTCTTGTACAATGATACACTCATGATTAATTAAGACTCTATTTAGACATGGATCAATATAACATGTGGTTGCATATAGTGGTTTCATGCATGCATCCACGATGCATGTTACTCTACTTCAGTTTCCCCTAACCCCTAGCCTGTAAGGCAGTATTCTAACGGAACAGAAAAGCCAGAGCACTTTTTTTTTTATATCTCTTCCTGCAGTGATATATCTCAACACCCAGTGGACTAGAGCAGCTATTTTAAAAAGAGCTTTGAAACAAAGTTGTAAGTGCAAAATGTTGTTGGGATGTTAACAATGGAGAGAAATTACAGGTATGTTATTTAAATAGTTGTAGCACGTGGGGACGTGTAATGTTATATTTTTTGGAACCCCGCAACTTACTCTTTTAAACAGGTTAAAATGGATGTTGGGGGGGGCAAAAAAAAAATACTGCCAGTGATGCTAAATATAATACTAAAAAATGATTCCAATATGCAAAGCTGGTCAGAAGATATTGCAACCTTGTAATATGTTTACACTGCTGCAATCTGGCAGTCCCATGATGGGTAAATAGCTGGCTTTGGATATCGCTGTGTAGTGGTGGTGTTTTTGTTTTGTTTTTTTTCTCGTGCATTGGGAATTTAAGTTTTTGTCTAATTCAATGGACCCTCCATCAGGATAAGTGAAAATGGCCTTCAGATAATGTTGGTGAAAACTTTCAGCAATAACAGCAACATCATTTTATGGCAATGTGTTCAACTTGATTTTAGCACCTGTAGCTTAAATGCTAGCAGTCCGAAAAGGCCTTTTGCAGTAGCAAGTCAAACTACACATCCCTCAAACAGTGGAATTTAAGTCTTAAGCTGTGTTGTATGGTACTTTTAAGGTATATAGCCTTTTCAATGTGTTTATTTTGTTTAGTTGGTCTGGATCAAATAAATTCAGGAAACTTAAGAGTGAGACTATTCTGCATGACAAGTTGAGGGGCATTTTGATGTGAATGCCGTTTCTAACTTACACTGTATTGAAGATGAATCATCTACTGTACCTTGGGTCCACACAATCAGTCTTCATTCCCCCCTTTTTATGCGACAACATTGAGGTCAGCAAGTGTCAACTATGCCTCAGGCAGGGGTTGAATGATGTATAATTCAAAAAGCAATTGAGAAAATGTATTTGGTTTGACAATTTTCACAGGGAACACCAAAGAGCAAGAACTTGCTAGGATCTGTAACCTAGAACACATTCATATGAAGCTAATGACCCCATTCTAGTCGGAGATAATAATTAGAGTAGATATATTCATTTGAATTGATTTTTTTGTACCATTTGTGGTGTTTGCAATCATTCTTGTTGATTTGTTTCAGGACTGTTATTATGCTTAAATTAAAGACACATAACTTATGCACTTGGACCAAATGATTTGTCTACTTTTAAAATCCCTATATTCAGATCCACAGCAATATGTGCCAACGTGCCTTTGTATCTCAGGCATCTCATCTCTGGAATGAATTGCCTTGAATGATTTGTTTCTTTTCTTGCTAATGTATGTTATTCCTTTTGCCTTTATTTTTTTTTTGCCAGGACCACTTTGAAAATCAAATTTGTATCTTAAGGGTCCTATCCTTGTTAAATATATATATTTTTGAAATTTGAGTTTTTCAAAATTCACTTTTTCTCCAAATCTTGCTTTACATGGCTTGTCAGGAGAATCCAAAGTGCCAGCACTGAACAGCTTTCCTCAAATTATTCCAGTCATGTGATAAGTCAGCTCCATCATCCCCACCTATTCGGCTTGGTTGAATTAGTTTTAAAGCTGTTTTTGTTAATGCATTACCTGGCCAGGTAGTGGAGGATATTTTATTCAATTCTAGGGAAGCTAAGCCTTTGAGTCTGAATTAGTCCTAATTAAGTCCTTCCCATTTGCTCAAAACATAAATGGTTTCTATACAAGTGAATCAATTTTGGCTAATTAATCAGTTGTACATCATCTCAGTTGTTTTGTTTTAAGGGATACCTTGATTATGGTGAGTTGGTGTGTTGCTGGAGGGAGGATCTCATTTCTTACTATTAAGGTTTGTAATGATCCCCCACTTCTAGTGGCTGATGGGTTTATAACGCTACCATCAGCATAAGATGTGTTCCTTCCTCTGGACTAGAGAGCTTGCTCTTTAGTTGTCTGGTAAGCAGTTTGTCTTTTAATCATATGGTGGCAGGTTTGCATCCCGCTCCTGCCGTTCCATGCAGTTCAATGGTGTGTAAAACCCTAACGTTGCAGATTCTTTTGCCAAGTCTAGTTTTCATACAGAGGAAGATCCACCTTTTTTGTTCATTCTTTTGTTGCTGGACTCTTACAATTTTTTTTTTTTTTTTTAAAGCTGTCAAGTAGGTGAAGAGGATTTTTCAGCTCTTTTTGGATAGTTTCATTTTGCTGGGATTGTGATTGACACTGGACTTGATAGGCTACATGTTTTCTTTTGTTCTTATTTGTTCTCCAAATTGAGCAATTGTTAACTATATATATTTTTTCAGACTAAGTGTAACTAGTATTGGTCTATATAAATAAAATAAATGTCACAATTGTTGAAATTGATTACTCCCCCTTTTTTTTCACTGTTTTGGAGAAAGCTGGGTTCACACTGTGGGTGTGTAGTGGAGCTCTGGAGTTGATGGGTACAATTTTGATGAGCAAGACTGTCAGGGGACTTGTTTTGCCCATTTGGACCCACAGCAGGGAGATGGATGACATTTCCAGGATCAGCTTTTTGAGATCATTGTGCATGAGCCCAATATCACCCGCAGTAGCTCGCAGAACTGCTTCAGATGTGTTACACAGAGCTTCAGGGTCTGGTCTGCCTCATAATCCATCATGTTAGAAGGACCACTTTTGAATAAAATTACAGCATTATGAAGTCCCTTCCCCCACTTGGATCAATCAACATGTTAGCAATGCTGTATGTAAGAATATATTTATATTTAGATGGGTTGGGTTTGTAGACACACAGGAATACTTTCCAGATTAAAGAAGTGTCTGTTTTGGGAAATACTGTATGTAATGGGATTCTTTAAAAAAAAAAAAAAAAAAAAAAAAAAGAGATTTGTTTTTTTTAACCAAGTGAAATATCCCATGCAGGCATTGTGAAACCAATCCCCAGTCCCCAGAAATAATAGTTTAATTGGACCAAATCATGCCCTTCAATTCCAGAAAAGTTTAAATCCATTATTGAACATGTCAAAAGTCCTGGATGTCCTACCTTTCCTTATAAAAGTATTATCTTATCTGAAGGTTTATAATCTGTTTGATTGTTTGCTGTTCTGCTAATAACATTTTTTTGGTTACTGTGTTTATTGCCTTGTTCCACATACTGTATATGTCAGTCTGTTTTGTTTGCAGTGGAGATGTTTGTGACTTAGACCAAAGTACTTCTGGCAAACCAAAATTCTAGTCTGAGGGCATTACAGCAGTCCAGACAGGATGAAACAAACGCATGAATTAATTTGTCAGATTCTGCAAGATACAAACAGACTTGACATTCTGCAAATGATAATAAGCAGACTTCACTACAGTTGAAATGTGATGCTCCAAACTGAGTAGAATCAAATAAGACTCCAAGACTTTTCACAGCTAGCGAAAAGCTAATGGGGGGCTACCAAAGGTCACTGGTTGTGGGATTTTATTTGGTGCTGTTTGAGCCAATTAAAAGCAAATTAGTTATTTGCATTTAACTGCAAAAACATGTTGTGACACCCAAGCCCCTATTTTGTCACGGCAAGTTGAGTCTGGAGTCTGAACTCATTTTAAAATAAATCTGGGTGGTGTTGGCATAAGTGTAAGAAAATAATACCTTTTTGTCCTTCCATGCTCATGTGTTTAAATCCAGCCTCTTTGTTATAAATAATGGTCCCATGCAGAGAGAATTCAATAACTGGACCGATTTCAATAGTACATTAAAGTTCTTTGAGTACTGCCTCATAATCACTTTAACAGATGCTTACAAATTACAAAAGACCTTAAAACCAAAGTGACCACGTAATTTTTAACTACAGTTATGCAGAACCAGTACTCTGGAACTAATAAAACTGTCAAACTTGAAACTTTTACCAGAGCTAAAACTGACAGATATTTCAGAATTAATTCCTCTGAAAACATGGTAACACAAATCAAAAGTTCTTGACAGCCTTCAAGACATCTAGCTGATGTTCTTTTCAAGTTTAAATAAGTGCTTTTTTTTATGTATATGCAACTTAATGTTTTCTATAATGAATTATTTGTATAATGGTTTTTCATTTCCTCAAACCAACCGAAATCTGACCTGAATGGCATTCCTACGTGAGGGTCGGACCCAATCCACATTATTGTCATACCTACAGATAACATAATACTAACAAGTTTACCAGTAAATTCAAAACTAGAGCTAGCAGTAATGAACATGTTGACAACTGTGATATGTACAGAAGAGTATTAGAAAGAAGAGTACAGAAGTCAGAATTAGAAATTAAACAATGCTCTAGATGTGACACGGATGAATGGACAGACAGACAGACATCTTCAAATGTACCAAGATATCTGATACTCTCAAGAGCTAATGATGAATAATGTTAATGTCATGTTAGATTGTATTTGGAGAAACGGTTCTCCAAATCCAATACAGAAATGAATATCCTCCATAACTTCTGCTAAATAATGATAACACCAAGTTTCATGATGATTGTGCCATTCAGACAAGAAATGGAATTCCTTCAGCACCCCAGAACTCGAAAGGCATAGCAGAGGCATACTTGTACTTAAAAAATGTTATAACTAGGGGTGGGCACCAATATCGATATTTTGTTATGATATAAATATCGTTCGATATCAATAATTTCTATATCAAGATATTGTAGGATTAAAAAAAAAAATCACATACGCCTGCAGAGACATGCTTTCTATTGCTAATATTGTTACAAATACAAATGCTGTATAATCAAGTTTGTTTTCTATTAAGATAACAACAAACCCTATACATACCAATCATTTTTAGTCTCGTAGGCAAACCGCACACATTAAGTATTATTTAACCATTTTATTCCATGGATTGGCGTTTTTCTTTTTCTAAGAACCCCATTAACAAATGTATTTAAAACATGCAATAACTATAAATCAAGACAAAACTACAATTCCATAATATGTGTACCCTCTCTCACATGCTCTAGAGGGGTGGACAGATGGATACCAAAGTAATTGATATATATATATATATATATATTATATATATATATATATATATATATATATATATATATATATATATTTATTTTTTTTTTTAAATCATATAGGTTAATAACAATTTAAATTTAGTAGGTTAAATCTTGTTAGTTAATTATTTTATCCCAATTTAGAATTTCCAATTATTATTTAGGCTCAGCTCATCGCTACCACACCTGCACTGACTCGGGAGTGGCGAAGACTAACACACGCTGTCCTCCGAAGATTGTGCTGTAAGCCGACCGCTTCTTTTCACACTGCAGACTCACCATGCAGCCACCTCAGAGCTACAGCGTCGGAGAACAATGCAGCTTACAGGCAAGTCCGCAGGCGCCCAGCCAGACTACAGGGGTCGCTGGTGCATGGTAAGCCACAGACTCCCTGGCTGACCTAAACCGCCCCCCCGGGCGGCACTAGGCCGATTGTGCACGGCCCCCTGGGAACTCCCAATCACGGTTGGCAATCGAATAGCCTTGATTCGTACCGCGATGTCCAGGTTATAGAGCGCATCCCATAGACGTAAATAGAAGTAGACCTGCCAACGGCTGACTTCTCAGTGCAGTCGAACGAGATTTCGAGATTGCTTATCGGTCTGCCACAGAGCATTTCATTCATGTAGTTTCAGTAAAATTGTATTTTAAACTTGGATATTAAACTATTGAAATATTTTCAGAATCTTGCAATGTATACTTAATTTATATTTAGTTGCAAAAGCAAAAATCAAGATATACACATAGCCTACAAGACATAGCACCCCCCCCCCCCCCCCCCCCCCCCCAATACATGATATATAATACAACATTATGTGTATATATTATATTATGGTATATATATGTAACATATATATTATATATATACTATATATTATATATATATATCTATTATATATTATGTGTATATGGGGTGGTACACATTTACTGTGTGATTTATATTTGCGGTATTATATATTATGTTTATGCTGTAGTATATTACAAATACGACATCAGTATAAACATTTGGGTCATTTTAGGGTTACCAAATTGTGTTTGGAAAAAAAAAAAAAAAAAAAAAATGGAAAAAATGATTTATAAACAAACAAACAAACAAATAACAGCTCTGAAACAGTATTAAAAATATGTTCTTAATTGCAGCACATTTATTACAGTAATTTATTTAGTACTATTGTAACCTTGTAAGGTATGGGCTATAAATTAATACTGGAAAGCATTCTTAATAAAAGTTTCACTCGTTGAAAGTTACGAATTAACAATGTTTTTCATTTAAAATCCGGTCATGTCCAGGTTTAATGACATACATTTTATGTAAATGTATAAAAATGTATTATTCCAGTAAGCATTAATTTCTGTCTCTGGTTTAGAAATGTGCAACAAAATCATGTTTTTATAAACAAAAGGAGATTTATTACCTCATTGACCTGTCGTCTGTAGTTAGAAACAGAAAGACACTGAAGATTAAGTTAACAACCTTAGTTATAGCCTTGTAGGCTATGAGTGTATCTTGATTTTTGCTTTTCCAACTAAATAGATACATTAAGTAGGCATTGCAAGTTTTGGAGAATAATTCAATAGTTTAATATCCAAGTTTAAAAATACAATTTTATTGAAGCTAAATAAATTAAACCTCGAAAAACGCTGTGCGTATCTGAATGTTTTGCATTGGTTACAGCGCTCTCAGCGGAAGACCTATAAGCACCCAAGATGGCGGACCGAAATCTCACAGTAAGTCAGCCGTTGGCGGGTCCTGCATTCCACGCGGAGCACCTTTACCGGATGCACCACTCGGGAGCCAGTAATCGATTTTTTTATACCAAGTTTTTTTTTTTTTTAAATGGTATCGATATTTTGTTTACTTTGAGAAAGAGCCCTGACAAACATGTGAATTACGTACACACAGTAATGTAACGGGAAGCGATTGGTTAAGTCGTGATCACATGGGTTGTTGTTTACTCTCATCATGGCTGCGGGTGGAAGAAAACGAAGTCTGATATGGGCTTACATTGAGTCATGTCCAAAACTGCACAAGGCTCTTTCAACGTCTGTAAAGACAAAATCCAGCACAGTGTGAATACAAGCAATCGATTTAAACACATAACTGAAGTATCAATGAATCTGGCGAACTCGAAGCAAAAAAGCAACTCAAGAAGAAGCAGCAATGCTTTTGAAAACAATGTCTTTAAAACAGTCACTGGTCCAGGAAGCCTTCCAGAGATGCAGGACTTCGGAACATTTTCCAGGTAGTAACATTTTTTTTTGGCTTATTGTTGCGAATGATTGTTACCCGTACAGCTCATAAGTAATACCTTTTGTCTATAAGGCATTTATTTAGCATTACATATAACCCACATACAATTACTGAATTTTAAAACTGTGCCATAAACGGTGATATTTCAGCAGTGTAGGAAAAGTTACTATCAGTAGTCTGACACTTATGTATTTAATGTTCTACTTTGTAGCACAGCCTAATGCATTTTTCTTATTTTTTAGCTGATTCTCCCAATCAAAAGCCATTTCAGACAGCTTAATAGATGTGATTGTGATTGAGCTTCAGCCAGTACGAATTGTTGAAGTTGTCGGATTTCAGAAGTTTGTGAAGGTGCTTGAACCCAGATATAAGATTCCAAACAGGAGATCTCTGATGCCTACTGAACTCCGACAACTATATGATAAAGTGAAGATGGATGTGAAGAGATCACTGGAAGCTGCAGGTAACATTGTTCTGACTTCAGATATCTGGACATCAAGGGCAACAGAGGCATATCTCACTGTCTCTTCTCATTTTATAGATGAGAACTGGCAACAACAGTCCTGCATTCTGGAAACATCAAATATACCTGGACAGCACACTGCAGATATTACTGAGCATATGGTAAGAATCCAACTAGAATGGGGCATTAATCACAAAATCCAAGCTGTGATTACAGATAATGAGGCTGACATGGTGGTTGCTGTGCGTAAAGCAGGATGAAAACATATTCCATGTTTTGCGCACTTTGAATTTAGTAGTTAGACTCACTAAATGAGGATTTTAATTGGAGTCCCTTCTGCAGAAATGCAGTACCATTGTTGGATTTTTCCATCACAGCACAAAAGCAGAAATGAATACAGTCAGTGGAAACTAGATGGAATTCCATCTTCTACATGTTGGATGGAATAGCAGAACAGGAGCAGACTATTATGTCAAATGCAGGGCGACAAGCTAATTCACTGGCAATACACCTGTCAAGGCAATGCAAATGTCGGTTCCAGAATATAGAACAGAATTATACTCTTGCTGCTATGTTGGATATCAGATTCAAGAACCTTGCGTTTTATGACAATAGAAATGTTGAGAACATTGGCTCATCAGTGAAATGCAGGCACTAGACCACACAGCCCCTACAGATGCCAGTGGATCTGCTTCAGCATCAGCTTCTTCTGCTGAGCAACTTTGAAATCTGTCAAGTCTTGCCCATATGTCAGTCAGGATTAGATTCTCAAGTGCTGTTATCCCGGCACCATCGTACAGTAACCTAAAACCATGACTGCAAACATGCAAAAACATATACAGTATTGTAAATAAAAGAAAGTTTATATTTGATTCTGCTGTTTTAAGTTATGATTTATTTAATAGGCTTGCAATAAATTATATCCCCACTGTAAAAAAAATCAAAAAGGAGAAATAAAATAAGCTCCAGCCTGAGCTATGCAGCCTGGGGGGAGAGCACAAAGTCAGCTGACTTGTTGCTGGATCCCTGGGAAGCAGCGAGCCACTGGTTTTATGTGGGACACAAGGCCGTAGCGGGACAAAACTAGCAACAGGCTGTAGTGCACACAAGTACACGGAAATAGAAAACTATTACAGCAATTTGTATAAATTATCACGTACAAAATGTGTAAAAACACATCAAATGTGAAATATGTACAGATGTAAGCAATAATTGTACTTATCTGAACAAGGCTCTCCGTCAGGTCTTGAGATCTGTGAGCAGTCCTTTTGTGGTCTCGGAAGCAGGGCCACGACTGCATCTCAGGCTCATAGAGCAGCTTTGGTATACAATTTTCAGGATTTGCATCTTTAGGAGGTAAATACCTATCCGACAATGGTTACATTTCATACTTGAAAGGGAACATACTGTATCTACACCAATGCCTTTCCTATTTGGTGACAAAGAAGGGAGAAAAATAAACACATGTCGGTTTTTAAAATTTATTTTTATTTAAAAAAAACATTTTAATTTCTGTACAAAATTAAAACAAAAAAACAGGGTCCCATTTTATGATCAATTATAATATATATATATATATATATATATATATATATATATATATCTATATATATAATATAATATATAAGATAATATATATATTATAAAATTAGAACTTTGGCATTCATGAAATCTAGCTGCAAAACTAAAATGCAAAAAAAAATACAAATACTCAAGACAAAATTTCTAGGCAATTAACATGAGGCCAGCCAGTGGCCTCCGTTATTGCAGTGTACTGGCAGATTCGGTCATGACAACCATACATCCCTTTCTGTTTCTGATGTGGAGCTGCAGCAGGTTTTCAGAACAAAACCACATCTCTAATAGGTTTTTAAATACACCCAACACCAACTTTTGTATACCCAGATTATACCTGTAGTGCATAAACACATTAATGTTTTGTGCACGCCTACTTGCAGTACAGTTAATACAAAATAAAACCACATCAATGCAAAAGTTAACACTGTAGCTGATCCATGGAGTTCTTATGCATAGTATGCAATTATTGTTTTGGAGATCATTATGTTTCTTATACTCCAAGGCTTTGATTTTAAACTATAAAAAGATCCCTTCTGAATAATCATTCTTTATCAGAAAAAATATTAATATGGCTTAAAATGCTACTTTCTGTTTATTTTTTATTTTTTTTCACAAGGCACAGCGGAAACGACAGGCAGTTCATTACTGTTGATTTCAGATAATGTTTCATCGTGTTTTATTCCGGTTGCATGTAATGATGTGTTAATGTGTTCAGATTAAGTTTTCTGAAATGGTCTAGTACTCTGAAGCCAACAAAGACAGATTTGCTGCATTGTTTTTACATGCAGGGTACAATCACTTCTGTGTATGGTTCTCATATTGTTCATGTCAATGCAAGGAACTTGATTCGATGTCTGATGTGTTACATTCCTCTTCGTGTTTTCTTCAAACAACACTGCTGAACTGCAGACGCAGATATACATATTGTATGAGGACACCAGGCAATAACTGAGTTTTATAAAGATAGAATGCATCTTCTAACATGTGAGTTGTCATCACCGAATCTGTTTCAAGAGGTAATGCTATTAATATGTAATACCCTAGTAAAATAGGATACATGTTCTTAGTCCCTCAAACAGCCATTACAACCATGCTAACAAATCAAACCAACGCTCACTCATTTAAATAATGTATTGTAACTTTCCTAGCTCAAAGCTACAATACAAATACTGTACCCTTGGGTTGCTATAAAACATTTTTCTGTGAGCTACGCAAACAGTTATTTCAAAATGTTTGACAGGACCAGTTTGTGCTACTTTGTGACCCATAAATAAAGTAAAATATGTAAAGCTAGTTTATTAAAAGTTCAATACAATGTTTTGCAAAACCAGCAGACCAGAAAATGCTTTTCTAAAAGTATGGAAATGAAGATGCTAGGTCAGTGCACTTCTGAACACTAGAGGTTCATCTTAGGCTGTTATAGTATATGTAGATTAAAAAAAAAAGCAATATAAAAATAAAATTAAGCCTTAAATCACAATAAGTGATTACATTAAGGAGCAACACATGTTCATATTTTAAATAAAACGTTTTAAATTCTTCTAAACCCTGTGAGCAATGCTAGAAAAGAACATTCTTTGTAAACTGGGCCTTTCAAAAACCTGAAAGCATCAAACTATTCAAATCTGCTCTCATTCCATGGCTGTGTTAAATTACAGTACTTTGAAGGACAAGTCATTTGGGAAATATAAAAGCTATAATGAATAGGTTTCATAAATAATATACAACCACATGCAAGGGTGTTTTCAGTCATTGTTGTTTAGATAACAAATTGTTCTTTTAAAAATACATTTAGAAGTAAGAGTGGGCGATAAACTATTCTATATTTTAAATAGTAAAACATAATGAGGACTTGTACAGAAGTCTGTACAAATGACAGTCAAGTGTAGAAGGTTGCATATTAAAAATACAGTGCAAAATTCAAGAGCATTTTGTTAATAAACAAGGCTCCTTTTGTTAATATATCTAGGTAGGCATAGCACAGAGGTGAATCTAAAAAGATTACACATAGGTAACATCTTTATACATTAAAACAAAATGAAATCACTGTGGGGACAAGAAGTGCCTTTACCATTTTTAACACAAACATTTGAACTGTAAACCTTTTGAAACTTGTAGAGGACCAATGTGAGTCGATACAGTTGTATCTTTTGTTTTTCAAATTGCCTGTAGGAACTGTTCCCCACTCCTCACATATGGCAAGGATTTTCACTCTGTGCAATTAAAAAAACAAACATGCCCTGAATCTGAAGTGCTGCTTAGCTGGTACACACAAGCAGGGATGGATTGGAAACAGACAGCCAGTTAACAGAACCCTAATACTGCAGAGCTGGGTCATGCAGTCAGGTACAGTAGCTCAACAATTGCACCACTCCGTATTCTTGTCGACCTGCGACTCACACAGTCATTCATCAACAGCACATGAAGACTCATCTGTCAGACTGAACAGATACAGTTAGCTGGTTTGCTTGGGCATTTAAAAGTCCTGACTGAAGCAGTTTACAACTTAACTGCAAAAAACCCCAATAAATCTTTCAAATAACAATGCGTGTTGAATATCTGTCAGATATCTAGGCACTTGAATGCAGCATCATATGTCATATTTCACAGTCTGGTCTCTTTGCTGAACTGTGAAGATGCTGCATCTGAGAAAGCTTTTGTCGAGCAAAAAAAGGTGTCGGACAAAGACGTTATCACTAAGGGTCTACTTAAATCGCGGTAAATTTACATATTTTTCGCGGGTAGGTTATGGAATAAAATTAAGCTTTCATGGACCTGTTTAAACATTAAACAAACCTAAGGAGATAATATTTCAGAGCAATATAAAAGCCTAAAAATAGTGGCACTTGCTTCCTTACTAAAACAGTGCTGTCACTTGTTAAAGGCAAGCACGCAGCATCCCAAAGCAGTTGCTGCCGACATTCTCTGTCTCTCTGTGGTGTGAAGACTTGCCCATACATTGAGACTGCATGTCCTACATCCACCGAATTGTTTGGAAGTGTAAGGAAAACCCAAACCCGGTTACCCAATGGCAGCTGGCATTGTATAATACAGTCCATATATGCAGCACGTTCCTTGTCATGTTATTTGTCCCATCCAGGAATTTATTTTATTAGTACCAAGTCAAAAGAAAGAATACGTGCCTATTAGGGTCTAAAATTCTAACTGCGTTTAATAAGTAAGTAGCAGGTTGTTCGAAGCAATGTGGCTGTGATAGATTGTACCTGTAGTGCTGATTTCACTTGGCTATACCCAACAGGCATACTTTGTCTGTGCTAACTTTCATGCTTGTTTTAAAACTGTAGTTTGTTTTATGTTCTGTTTAGCAGCCACTGCAGTAGCCTTTTGTTTAATGTGTGGTTCTGAAGCTAAACAGCGATCGATCGTATTTCTCCAAAGTCACTAGAAGTGCACAACAATTTACCTCCATCTGCATGTAAAGTTTAACTGGGACATTTCTTGACACAATCCTCAGCCGAAATATACTTTGCTTTTTTTTTTGCTTTATCGTCCATTTTTGGTATTTTACCTCCAATGCTGAAAACTATTTACCAATCTACATCAAAAATACTGTACACTGCAGCTCGCAGAAAAAGCCAGTACAGACACACTGACACTAGGGTAATTAAATATTTGTTGTCGTGTGAACAGTTAACCACTTTGGAGTATTTTTTTCAATGTTATTTGTCTAAGGATGTGTGGTTTTTTTTTTTTTTCTTCTAAGTCTAAGTGCTGTCTTCAGAATTGATACGTAGTTTGCGATTTGCTTGCGGTGTGCTATAGTTCATTTAAATTAGTTTTTTTTCTCTCTCTCTCTCTGTACTATGCATTGTCCCCTAAAAAGATGAATTTCACAGTGACCCCTCAGTTTCCCAATTTCTGCGAAAATTGCGAATTAGGTAGACCCCTACTTATCGCCCATATAAGTTAAAATAAACAGCACAACAGGATTTCTACCACAAACACATATTGCAGACACCCCTACAAATATTTTGTGATACCGACGATCTCTAAAAGAAATAAATAAATAAATACTTAGTCACAAAACATTACTCAAATGTATACCAATTCACAGCTTGGTTCCACGTTCAGGTGGAAAACTCTTGCTACTTTTGCTGTGGTATTTTTTTTTTTTTTTCCCAAATCCGTTAGCACACAAAATGCAAAGCTCTCTCCTGACTCTTCAGTCATTTGCAAGTTGCTATCTTCCACTGTGGCTCTGTAATGGAATTGCACAGGAGTGTGAAAAAGCAGCATTATAAACCACAGTTCATTATTGCAGAGAGGCAACAAAATGTCATTGAGTGATGCAGTTGTCTCCCATGTCCTGAGCGTAGCCGTCTGATATTATAGTCCTCAATTCATCAATGTCCTTTCGCAACTGACACACTTCAGAAAGCTTGGTGGCAAGACTACCCTCGCTATTAATATTTCCGGTCTCTTCACTTGAACAGTTCATGGCTGTTAAAAAAGAATAAACAAAGTGTAAAATGCACGGATGGTAGGCTAAACTACAAATGGGGCCTTAGTGATAACATACATACATCACACACACACATATTATAAAAAATAATAAAAAAATCACTGGGGACAAGAGGTGCCTTTACCATTTTTAAGACCAACATTTGAATTGTAAACCTTTTGAAACTTGTAGAATAAATACATATTTTTTAATTTTGCAGTGAACTTTATTTTAGAATGCGGTCACTATACAGGCCCATGAGTTGCAGATGTTTTTTGGTAAAATGCTATTGAACTATACAATACTATATTTCTAACAGTTGGCAAAGTAATATTGTGATTTAAATGGACATCACAGAGTAGTAGTAATAATAATAATAATAATAAAATAATAATAAATGACTGACCTCACGCCAGTACCTTGGGGTCTGCATTTCCCCAAGGTTATGAATACTAGAATTTCATTTTAAATTTTCCTTTAAGCTTTTCCTCCTTCGGTAGGGATTTCTACATGAAGTTGTGTGTGTGTGTGTGGCAGACTCACATAATTTAGCCTCTGTCTACTTCTAAAGCTGTATGGCTGAAAAAGGTTTGCCATGTAATGCCAGTGTTTTCATTATGTGGAAAAAAATTGCACAGGTTTCTATCCACTTCCTCTGGAGAAAACTACTGACTTAAAACAAAGTAAGTACATTCTCTGATGTCACTAGGAATGCTGAGATGAGTGACAAGCAGAACTGCTTAAATTTTGGGTTAAATAACCTTGGAGTTATAAAGCAGTACATAGTACAGGAAAAAATAAATTTAGTCAGGTAAAGCACTTTAAAAAAAAAAAAAAAAAAAAAAAAAAAAAAAAAAAAAAAAATTAAAAAAAAATCACTATGGTCTGTGGTTAAGTGTTATAATAAGATGTTTTTTACTGCCCTTTGAAAAAGGGGTTGTATAATACATTTTTTTTTGGGAGATGGGAGAATGATGCAACCAAGGAAGATTTCCCAGTGCTGTAAAACAGTCTTGTAGAATTCAAGGGTGACTTATCGAGGTGGGCTTTAAGTTGATCTCAGCCAAACCTGTCTAATGTATGGGAGGGTTGATTTTTAGTTTTGTGATTCTATTGAAAGATACTATCTTTGCCTAATTTTATTACTGGGTTTCTTTATAATGCTACTGGAGATATAATGATTGGGTCTCTAAAGTGTACAATAGTGTTTGTAATACAGTCAAAATCTGGAGATCCTGCAGCTGAAAAGTTTAAAATCTAATCACTTTTAAAAGCTACTTGCTGATCAGTTCCACTCTTTTCATTCTGCTTGATATATAAAAAGACTGTAGGGCCTCTTAGAGGATGCTGTCTCAATTCTCAGACTAAGAATAGGAGGAATTAGGAGTACTTACACTTTATTCCCAGCAGCAGAGCAAGGTTGGGCTCCTTGCCCTGGGCTCTCTGGGTGAGAATGCTGCATAGGGCCTTGAGTTCTGACAGGCACTGGGACATCTCCTTCAGGAGCTGCTGAACAACAGGCTTCTCAATGCAGGCCTGTTGTTTCTCATTGAAAAGCTGAAGCTGCTCTTTCAGGCTACAGTTCTCCTCCAGCAGTATCTGGTTCTTTTGGGGAATACAAAAATCTCTGTTAGCTGCATATCTGTTTTAATACAATATCATACAGTTTACCCATTCACGTGTACAGCAGAACCCCTATCTGATCGGCCCTCATGTATGATCTTCATAGGTCACCCCAGCATTTTATTCATGTTGACAGAAAGGCATCAAAATATGAGGCATAATCTTTTTTAAAACAAAAGTGAGTTTTTTTCTGTGTATATATGAAATTCCTACAGCCCTGACATTTCCAGCATATGTTTATAATAAAATAATTGTGTGGGACACAATACTCCTGGTTTAAAACCCATTTCTTTATGCAATATGGCATTGTGGTCAGCTTTGCAAATGGCCAGAACACCTACAGCAGGGGTGCCCAGCTCTTGTCCCAGAGGGCCGTAGCCTAGCAGGTTTTATAGGTCTCTTTAAATCCGTGCAGTCTACATTAATATTGTTGCATCTTCTCAAGTGCATGGAAAGATTAGCTGTAGTTCCAGTGTACTTAACTTCTGCTCGGTATATCTTGCAAATCGTGTTTGACTTATCAGCTCGTTTTCCTTTACATTTAGAAAAAAACAGAATGCTTGCACACTTTGGATTTAAAGGGAACTTCAGCACTACAGAACATAAACTTCAGGAAGTACATTTCAGCTGCGACTACATAACCCTAAAATAATTATTTGGACAAGAACAGCCACCACGTCGAAGGACCAACAGTTGTCAAAGTGATCCAGGTTTATAAGAAGTCCTCTAACTACCTCTAGTCCCTCTCTTGAGAGTCTAAGATGGCATGCACAATCATACTGTACAGTATGTTTGGCAGCAGAAGCTGCAATATACCAAACAACAGATCTGCATGATTCGTTTTTAAGTAAAAGAGTTTCTCATCAGCAGATGATAGGATGCCAGACTAGAGAATTTCAGTGGGTTTAGCTTTAATTAGTCAAGATGACTGATGGAAAATTACTTTTGGTATCAAACCAAACTGCAGCAGAAACGGTCAATAAAAGGGCCCATTAACTATTAAGCAGGCATCACAGTTGAAAGTAAATTCATGAGTGCTTGACTTGTCTGGAGTCCTACCTTTCGAATTCAAAATTCTCCAGTTCGCTTTGATACGATTACCATTCAGGAAACGTGCAGTATTCAATTACGCTAAAAACTACTGGAATTTGGAAAGCATCAACATACTCATTCCTTTTGAGTTTTCAGACGCATTTTTGTCAAGTTCTAAACATTGAAACGAAGTAGGAAAGAAAACAGTTTGTTTTCAAAGGTTATTTTCCATACGTTGCCCTTGTTATATAAACAGAATACTCTATGAACACTCACAGGGTATTAGGGTTATTTTATTCAGGTTATTATTCACCCATCCTCATTTGCGGAATAACTACAGTACTCCATGGACATGCATTCACTATATATACACATTTCCAAGAGGTAACAGGCAGGAGGGTGTCAATACCACTGTATGTCACTTACACAGTGGCAACTGTGAACACTAATTGTATTGGCTGTTATATCCAGGGGACTGAGCTGACGTGCAGATGAACCGCAAATGTCTGCTTCCAATAAATAAGTCATGACACATTATTATTGTTTGTTGATGCCTGCCTGCCTCCACTGCAGCAGGAGGATTCACACTCGACTTTTGAAAGAGATTTATTTATGTATGTATTGGTTGATTGATTTAAAGTATCTACCCGAATAACTCCCTCAGAGACCATGCTTTGCAGGTATGCTGTGTTGAGTAGTGGCAATGCACTGTTTACCACAACCTAGCGTATATTAACAAGAACATGTTAGCTGACTATAATTGTTTTTATACTATTTCTCCCTCAACAGCAACAGTTTTATTGATCTAAATAAAAGCAGGTCTTAATATTCCTGCCCTATAATGTATAAATCCAATATATGCAGACCTCCTCTTCCCTCTTCCCCCCTCCCCCCACTGTGTGTTAAGTGGAATGAAAAGGTGGTCAATAAATCATAGTTGTAATGTGATAAAATAATCAAACCGCCTACCTCTTTCACAGTTTTAGCCAGCCACTGCTGGTCATGTTCCTTTTCAACTGCCTGCTTCCTGAGCTCCTGGGAGATGATTTTTTCCTGTGCTAACTTCTGCTCTGCAGCCTAAAACAAAATTCATGCAAGAATTATAACGGACAGCATAGCAGAATACTGGAACTTTTAACTGTCTCCTGTAGTCTATTTGAAGTATAATGGTGGTTCCCTACTACCTTTCAGTTGTAACATACCAATCACTGCCCTAATGACCCATTTGCTGATTCACTGTACAAACAATACTGCTTAATTTACAGGTGAACTAGATGATTATTTCAGTTCAGCTGTAATTTAGGTTTTAGAAATGATATATTTTATATTAAAATAAGACCTAAAGGAAGATCTTGTAAGTTAAGAAGAATAACTATGACAGGTTGAGTGAACATGCCTTTAGAAATACCTACTTGCAATTCTGCTGTCAATTTCTCAATTTGTCTCTTTTGATTGTTTAAGGTCTGGAAAGAAGACAAAAACACAATTCATTAAAAGTACTTTGTTTCCTCCCTGTCACATCACCATGATGTATTATAATTATTCTGTTCCAAAGTTTTTGGATTAATGGTAACGAGAGAATGTAGAAATCCTTTTTGGTAAGAAATTGCACCCTATCTATTATAACTGCTCCAATCTGGAACAGGTAATTTTGTTTAATAAATTAAATACAGGAAAACTAGTAAACGTGCCATGACTCTTGGATGAATGTGCGTCACATGAAACGTTCTGATTCTCATAGAGATCACAGGCCGGCCCCTGGGACAATGACATTGATCTACCTGATTGTTTCGCTTGTTGTGCTTTTGGAGACGATCATTTTCACACTCGAGCTGCTTCATGTTCAACATTGGGAGTCTGGCACCATCTTCAAGGCACTGCTCCACTTTCTGCTGCAAGCTTGAAATATGGTGAAGATAAAAACAGATAACTTTCACATTATAAAGATGTAACCCTGTAAAAAGATGATTACAGCCCAGTCTAGTGTCAAGCCTCTTGTGCTGAACTGATATCAGTTTTGGCACTCTGTGTTTAAGATGTCAGAACTAGAGGTGTACTCCGTTTAGAAAGCCATCAACCTGGACAGTATTTGTATCGGTTTATGCTTCAGTTGATTTTACACAGTGTAAATTGTCCTTTTCAGTTCTAAGTGGACAATGCTGTACAGGTATTGACTTACATTTCAACCTTATGGTTCCATGTGCGATATAGCTGGATGGTTCAATAAACTAAATACAGGAAAACTAGTAAACGTGTTTCTCTGAAGTTCATTTGTGTTGGACCATTTCCAGTTTGCATTGGTAGTTATGTTTTTTTTTTTTTTTTTAATTCATAGCTTTAGGGTACAATATCCTTCAAATGTTCTTTGATGTGATCTTAATTGGGCCTTGGAAAAGAAAAAGAAGTTGTTTTAAAAACAACATTTTAAAACACAAAAACTCAAAATGCCCATGGGAAATAATTAGAAAATAATTTTCTAGATACCGGTTTACTCAACCCTTAAACTTCTGAAAACACAGTCCTTTTACAAAAATGTTTAATTAACCAGTGGTAGGAAAAAAAAATAATAACAATTTGCTTACCCCGCCCCCAATTCTCTTTAAACAGGCTCTCCCGATGTAGTTGGATGAAAAGATCCAAAGTTCACAGATCTGTCTGACACTAAAGTATTTGACGTTTCTAAACTGCTACTGGTCATTTACAAGAACTCCATCTCAAAATGACTGTGTGATTGATTTGTCACCCTGATGTCGCTTGATTTACAGATTCACTGTTTATATATGAGATCTATAGGACTACATCAACATTTTTTGTTTTTGTTTTTGTTTTGGTGTAAACAGTGGACTGCAGTAAAATCTCAGTTCATAATTGCTTGAGAAAAATAGGTTAAAAATACCAGTGACTAGTATAGCAGCTCACTTTTAAACAAAACCTAATTAGTTAACCTCTTTTCATGACTGCTAAGAAAAATTAAAAGGCAGTGGTCCACAAAGTTTAGATATTGTAGACAAGGTTTGGCATTTAAGTTCCCAATGTTGGTGGGCACCACTGTACATTTCATACTGCAGATACTTCACATGACGGCCCGCCATGGATCAAGGAGCCCGTACAACTTATGACAACTTTTCTTATGCAAACCTTTAATACTAAAACACAAAAATCAGCTCATTTGATTCTACTATGTGCAACTGTGGACAGCAATTAAAACTGAGGAGAGAAATTATTTTCCCAATATTAAACAACTGATAGCTTTTACCCGATTCTACAGGCCTGCGACCCACAGAAAGTCAGATTGGACTCAAACCCAGGACCTACTTGCTTTCCAATCGTAAGACTGCACAAGTCTACTTTTCAAAACAGAAACCCTCTCAATTATTTAAAGGTAAATGAAAATGAAATCCATACCAAAACATATAATTATAGACACGGTTGTCCCAAATTCATATATGGTGCAAAACGGTCAAGTTGGTTGAAATATTATTTTTTCACTTTCTTTAAAAAATGTAATACAATTAAAACAAATTAGAAATGTAGCCAACATCAATCCAATAGTAATTTTATAAATTGTGCTACCTAGAACAACAACCACTAATCTAAAGAATAATTCTGGTTTTTAATCAATTACCTTACAAGAACTGAGCCCAATCATTATATTCTTAGGCTTTATAAGGTAGGCTTTATTAAAATCACCTTTAACCTTAGTATAATGTAAACAGTACCTGATCTTACATAGATCTAGCTAAGACCAAACCTTGCTTATTTGCCAGACTATTGCTGAAAATGACGAGGTATTTCAACACACCTTAGAGTCACATGCAACCAAAGCTCACAGTAGCCTGGAAGCGTATACAATACGAGTCTTACTCCTAGGCCTGCTGTAGCATAAGGAAAGCTGTACCTCTGCACAGCATCGATTAGCTCCTTCTCCTTTATCCTCTGGCGCTCAAGGAACTCCTCTTTCTCCTTGACGAGAGCGTGGCTTTCCCCTAGCCTCTCCTCCAGATCGTGAACCGTGCCCTGCAGTTTGTGGGACGTCTCCTGAAGGACCTCCAGCTGTGGCATTAAAAACACCAACCTTTAGTCCGAATATTCAAGCCACATCAAGAGATAATAAAGAACAGGAGCAGGGTTTCTTATTTAACTTAAAGATACACAGGTGTGTTGTCCAGAGTGTTTCAATTAATTCTGAAAATGCTTTATGTAACCCTAAATGTAATATTTACTTCACACTATTAAAAAAAATATATATATGGTGCGGTTTGATAAGAAGTTTAGTACAGTTCAAACCGGTACATGTGCAGTTCTGTACTTCCTGAACAGATCATCGTTTAGGAGGTGCTGACCTCTGGTGGCATACTGTTATAGTACAACTGTAGTGCTGTTGATGTTGCTCATTTGTTTTTAATCTAGAGATCCAATTTTAGAAACCAACATATAAATCATATAAATATAAATTTTATAATAAAGGCTTTATTTTTCTTTTCAATTTATTTAACTGTTCAAGAAATGTAAGGCGTAATTTTGAAATGACATATAAACTGGACAGTATACCAGCCACACAATGGTAACATTTCTGTCCATTTTCAATTTTATCTCAAGTCTTTTCTTTTTTAGGACAAGTGTCGCCATCCACATTTACAATCAGTCTGGCAACACCCATCCTCCAGCAATAACGAGTGTGCTAGATATTACTCAGTGCAACAGGAAGACTGCTCTACCTGCTGAGCTTGGGTTTGTATGTCATCAAGTGAAGGGAGGTCTGCAAGGTACTTCTCCAGTGTCTCTATTCTTTGCTGTTTCTCCTGGTTTTGTTCAGATTCTTTCTGACATTTCTTCTTAACACTGCTAATATACTTCTCTCTGGTTTTCAGCTGCAAAACAAACATGAACAAAATTGTTAAGAAAAATGGAAGCGCCATCCAATCTAAAAATTGTTAGCAATGCAGAAGAAACCTTGAACTGTTCTGGTGCAAAAGGCAAGCTTATTATAGTGGCACTGCAAACCTACCCACCTGTATTGCTAGCACAGTATTTAGAACCTTTGGTACAATAATCACGTAAGTATGCATATCCCTTCTACTTTTATTCCAGCAACTTGAACAATTGCTGGGGAAAGTAGTATCCTGGGTTAAATCACAGGATTCTGGGTATGAATTAAAGACTCAGATGCTCCTCACTTTTTAAGATACAGCAATCAGTAAAAACACCTCTGCTTTAAAAAACAAGGCAATCAACAATGTCAAGGTAAGAAAATCAATGCCTACCTTCTCTTCCAATTTCTTTATCTCCTCTGTGTACTTTTGTGTGCTTTGCTTCAGGAAGTCATGGAGATGTATAACCTCCAGCTCTGCCGTAGCGAGCTTGTGCTCCAGCTCTGTGTTCTCATAAAGGACAGCTTTTTTTCTTTCTGACAGATGTGCCTGCAAGGGAGATTTATCATACCGTGATTCCTGTGGAAAGAAGAACAGGTCAAAAAGGTCGCTGCGAGAATACAGACGTTTTGAAGCACAATTCATGTCCTGTAACTTATTTCTGCACAAAAATGCAAACGCTAACTAAAACACAAAAACAAAGAAAGACATTATGAATTGTTAATTTTGAGGACAGCTATGTGCAGAGTGCAGGAACATTAACTCTTTGCAGTCCTATGTCGGACCAGGTCCGAAATTACAATTTTCCCTTTCTAGTCTGATATCATCAAAAAGACATAAAGCACGGGTCTCTAGTGATTTTTTTTCTCCGGACGATGCACAGAAAACTTTTCAATGGCAGAGTGAGACCAGCAGGAGTCGAATGAAACCAAAAAAAAAAAGGGAATATCTCATAGACCCATCCATTACAGAGATAACACGGACATAACAAAGGAGATAGCTGCTTCTATCCAGCGCTCAAAGAATATCACAGACATTTGCAAAGCTTTTTGAGATGTTACAGTAATAAAATAATGACTTGGATCACATTATTGAGGAGTTTGGTGATAAAACAAGTGATCAGGAGAGGATTTATCAGTATGCACGTCTATAAAGAGGCATGTGAAAAATACAGCGAACAAGGGGTGGGGCTTGGCTGTAGATACAGTACTGAGTGTCCTTTCGCGATTCAATGCCTTTTAAACCTGTTTTACTCTGAAAAAAAATATTTTAAACAACGCGTGTGAAATAAACCGCATGTGAAAATAAATTGGACCTGACACCCCTGACAAGTGCTGAATAAATGGACTGCAAAGGGTAAATAATACCAAGTTACTAAGCATTTTGTTCACTGCACATTTTTCACCTTAGGCAAATTGATCAAACATTTCCAGATTTTAGCTTTTTCCCCCTTTTTAAATAATGGCATGTTCAAATGAAACTGCACTTTTACACAAAATCTTGAAATCCAAAGTAACTTTGCTTCCTGGACTGACACTTAGTACCACACAGGGGCGCTAAAGAGAGCCACAAGATGAAAGGCGGATGTATTAATCATTACATTAATAAATCAAAAGGTGTCAGGGTTGGTACATTGCACTGCACAAGGTGTAACTGCATGAGTGGCCAATGGACTGTTCAGCCAACACAGAAACACATCTTAGTCAAAATGTTAATAATATTCATCTGGATCACCACTATGCTCCTATACATTAACAAATCATAACACACTGCAATTAACGGCATTACATACCTTTGGTTTAATTAGGTATGGATCCTCACAATTCCCATGTTGACGCTGGATTACTTGTTGCACCCACAGCTCATTTTGTGCTATCCTCTGAAGTAGCTGGGCAATCTGCTGCTTCTGCCTGCAAAATTCCAAGCCAGATTTTAGAAACCACGCCTACTAGGAATACTGGTTCATAATATGATCAGCAGCCAAAAGGCGTTACGTTTGTCAGAAATCACTTTGAAATGAACACTGGTGGGTTTAAACCCCAGCTTAAATCAAAAGTTCTAAATCAAATACTGTACTGCTTTAAAGATGAGTTAACAGTCTTTGAGTTCTATTATTAACAGCATCTGTTGGTGGTGGGGTCATTATCTACATGAAGTCAAGTATTTATCCTTTGCTACTTAATTGGTCTAAACAATAGCAGATCTAAATACAGTACTGTCACAGTTAAGCCTATATATAAAAATACAACCAAGCCTTCCATTTAACATGCCAAAACCCCTTTGTTATAGAAGAGTGATACATAATGCATAGGATAAAACAGCCATAACAATCACATGAACACAGGTGGGGTACAGGTTAGCAAGCTAGAGTTTTTTTTTTTTTCCTATTTATAATTTAGTGTTATTATATATTTGATACAATATGTAGGTGTACATACCATACATTCTTAGCCATACAATCTAATAATTTATAACAGGCCAGACAAAACAAGGCCTAGTTCAGTTCCATGCAGAAGGTTACAGAAGACATTAAACCTGGTATTTGCTCCTCTTTTTTTGAAAAAGAAGCAATTGTACAGTAGACTAGTGCCATATGAAGACCATCTCACCATTAAGATTGTTTTTATCAGTCCCTTAAGTGGCTGCAAGAATTGCTGTGTAACAGAATACAGCAAGCTGTCTGACTGCCTTATACAATACTCACCGATCAATCACCAACTCCTTCTGTTGCAGTAGGTCTTCTTTCATTTTTATTACAGTGTTTACTTGATAAGGGGATCCACCAGGAATCTGCAGACAAAATAACATACAGAACTGAAAAAAAAGCCTGACATTTATAATTAACAAAAGAGGACAGACACGAGGTGGTCTCAGAATCCTATTAAGTTGGCTGCTAGGGTGCAGAAATCCATTATGGTGTCACACTGTCAAGACATTAACAAATGGGAATAGGCTAAAATGATGTACCAAGCCAAGTTCTTGAGCTGTGTTCAGTGTATAAGACAGATACAACTAGAAAATGAAACTACATGCCTGCGTCACAGGACAAACTGTTTTACTGCTGGGGCTATGTTCAGTTTGCTGCTCTTTCTCTTTATTACTTAATCAGCAGTCAAACCGTTAAATCCAAGTTGGCACTGTAATCAGAAGTTCTTTTTTCTTAGCAGACGTAAAATGACCTTGTAACGGGAGATCTGCGCTGACTTGTCTGGCGCATTCATAGTGCTGCAGAAAGAAGGCAGCAGCCTTACAATATTCGCCTGTCGATCATGGCAGCGACACGGAGAGGTAGGAGAGAGGGGGTGTGGCTCTCCCTGTCTCCGAGTGGCTGAGAGGTGGACCTTGGGGATTGCTGGAACACAAAAGTGTAGGACGGAGACCCGAGCCGTGCGGATAGCGACGGTTTGGGTGACGCTGGAGAGGGCAGCATCTTTGTTTTGTAGTTTTATTACTATGTTTTGTTTTCCCTTTTTCTTTCGCCTTTTGTTTTCATTTCAGCATTTGCATGTGCACTGGACCCTGTACCTGGATTGGTAAACCCGTGGTCCTGTTTACTGTTGGCAGTATCCGGGCCATGGACAGCAGCGCCCTCTGTGGGCTAAAATAAACCATTGCACTGAGAAAATAAAACTGGACACCTGTGTGGTGTTTCCAAATACACCCTTCTGTCTCCCGTGTCAGTGAATACCCACACCCTTCCACAGACCTCTTTAAATTTACAGGCATTCTGAAATAGCCAAATTATTTTCCACTTCCCCCCATCCAAGCTTTCTTACTGCCAAGCTATAAATACTTTTCTAATAATGCCGCCACAGATCAGCAGAACACTTAGCTCACTTAAAAACATGGTGTTGCATACCTCAACCTGGCTTTCTCTTGCTAGGATCTCGTGATCACACAGACCATGTGGTCCAACTACAGCAGTGATAGCAGTTATCCTTCTTACTGAGATTATCTGTACTTCTTTATTTAAAACCGAGCCTACAGTACGCACCTCAGAATTAGAAAATATGCACATGCATTTTCAGGCCTGATAGCAGACTTCTCATTGCAGCAGTGTCCCAGCAGAGTGCTGCCCAAAGGACATAAGCACATTTATGCTTCCTTAGGTCCTTGGCAGCCCTTCCACTAACCTGGTCCCTGGAAAACATCTCTGTTGTGTTGGCCTATGTGCAAGCATTTCTGTGAGGGGCATATGAGGGACTTGCAAGATTTTTATTTATGGGTGCCATAAATATTGGAGATCCCATGAGGTAAAAATATTTAGATTGTATGTACTGCTAAATTATTAGTCAGTCTAATAATTTAGCTTCTATGTTATTTTTTAACCAAAATTAGTACAATTACATGGTTTCAAAAGAATGAGAACTAGTGCTTATTTCTTGTGGAAAATCTTTCCAGCTTTTACTGCAGGTCCATTATAAGAGATGCAGCTTCTAGTATTCCTTTCCCCATCAGTGATTATCTATGTATCTATGAATACTTTATATATATATTCACTGATTAAAATAACCACATTTAAATACAACATCTTTCCTTCTGTCTGCATGTCCATCTATCACATTCTACATGAATTTTCACTGTTGCACAGACTCCTAGCCTCCTATAATCATTTAGGTATTTTCTGAAAAACTGATAGTTTTGTTTAAAGATTATTGTCCAGTTGTGTTTCCAAAGCCAATTTGAAAGATTTTTTTTTTTTTTTTTAACACAAAGCCTGCCTTGGTGGGTCACCTGTGCTTGTGTTTTGTTTTCATCAACTAGCCCACTTGGGTTCTAATTATTTATTTATTTATTTATTTAAAAAAAAAAAGATTATTAGGATAGTCTACCATACAAGTTCTTTTACCATACAATTCTGAAACCTTCTTTAGGACATTCAAAAGTAGATTATCCTTGGGTTGAGACAAACAAAAAAAAAGTAAGAGTAATTTACCAAATGACATAATTGATTGGTGCATCGTGTTTTATTATTACATCATTGGTGATGTCATTGTAATACCAGTTTGTGCTGCTTTACTAAGTGCAAGTGTTGCTGTTTTTTACTTCTTAGTGGATTTAGCATAATCAATATGCATCCAAGGGTAAGGGAAAACAGTAATGTTTAGTTTACTTCAGTAAAGTGTATACCTGTACAAATATAAAAAATAAAAAATCCTTTAAATATCCTTTAAGATAAACAACAACAAAAGTACTGTATGTATGACAGACTTCTTGGGACTAGTTTAGTGTTTGTAACATGCAGTACCACTGACTAATGCCCTTACCCTTGGAATCACCTATTTCCAAAATCACCAGTGTCAACAGCATATGCCAGTTTTTAATACTATATACTTGGTCTCCGTAACAACTTCCGTAATGCAAGTCCCTTCAGGTTAAGAGGTTACTGTAGATCTGAACAGGACTTAATAACCTTGGTAAATCCCCTTGATGAGTGTCACAAAGACGGCTGTAGTGGGTGAGGTCAGACCAGATACAGGAACCAACTGCCTGATAGACTCAGTGTGACCACGTGCCTGTTGCATTCTGGAACAAGACGCTACGTCACACAGCAACCTTCACCATTTCATTCTGTATGGCAATGAAGGCAAGCTAGCGACCTCACAAATTTAATGGTTGACAGTTCTTTTTTAGGGAACCAGGGTTATGGTAAGTAACCGTAAATGACAACCATTACGAGTTGGGAAATGTATACCTGAGCTGTTGCAATGAGCCAAAGCAGCCACGAGCCTTGCCCTGGCACGAGCCTAACTGGAAAACTGCTGCGCAAGAGGGCAAGCTGCATCAAGGACTCTGGATCACAGACGACACCGCTGAAGTAGCCACATTCAGTTTGTAAAGCGTGTGCGGTGTGGTCCATGCCGTAGCGTTACATATGTCAGGTAGGGATGCCCCATGAAACCCTGCCCGAGATGTCATAGTCCCTCTAGTGGAGTGAGCTGTAACATCACTTCGAGAGGGTAGGTTCGCCAGCTCATAAGCCAGCCGGATGTAACTCGCTTTCTACCAATGACCGCAGTGCCATTGAAGATCATTAGTGTTCAAATGGGAGGCATCCTTAAGTAATGAATAATACAGATCAGTGATCCCCCTTCTGTCTGGAGGATTCACCTCAGGTACCCCTTTGCAATTTCCGCTGGACTGAACGGTACCACAGTTGCAATAAAAAGGCAAAATACTCTTATTAACAGAATTTTTTTTAAAAAGTCCCTTTTTATTTAATATATAATTCGTGTCATAACAGTTTAGGACTGACACACTGCTGGTGACAAACATGAATTCTTAAAACTTAATTAACTTTTAAAAGTGTTTGGATGCACAGAATTTAGATACAGTATTTGGGAATGTCTTCAGAAACGCACATATTCACTTTCTGTTCTGAAAAGTTATTATAAATAAATCAAAAATAGTCTGCACTGTAAATGTTTACATTACCATTACTTCCCACTTCAGCATAAGTAAACGTGCCATTTAAAATGTTTACAACATCAAAAACATTAACTTCAAGATATATATATATATATATATATATATATATATATATATATATATATATATATATATATATATATATATATATAAATAACTAACAATAACAAACTTTTTCTTAAAGCCAAACATAAAAATGATCCAAGGGACCCGGTATAACTTTGTTGCTTTGCACCTGCTGTGGCTATTTTGTTCTTCCTTCATTTTTCTTTGCAAAAATGAAATATATTTACATGAGAAACAATACACGGTAAAATCTGGATGCACTCATCGAAAAACAAATTCAACCAGCACCTACTGCTGTTACTAAAATGCAGCCGCAACTAATAAATAAAACAAAAACCATAAATGAATGTTTAATGCTTCACTGATTAGTATTCAATTACACTACAAGTTGAAAACTGTAAAGTTTGAGCTGCACAGAGTGCTCTGAGCAGAGTTCTCCACAATAGAGTGGAAATCACGCATGCATACTGATGGATGATCATTTTGAAACTATACTATACAACCTTTCACCTGCTAAACAAAAATGTAATATTTATACATCGTGGTTTAGAGATAATATAATAATGTTTAAAAAAATCAATTCCTGATAATTATTTAAATTTCCTTTTTATTTTTCCATTTCTGAGTCATCCTACGCACCTCCATGACCCTTTGAAGTACCCCACAGTTGAAAACCCCAGATGGTAGATAAATATAATCCTTTTTGCTATTGACCTTAGGAAAGATGTGTCTGGGAACAATAAATCAAATTAATCAAGGACCAAAATAAAATTGAAACGATTTCACAGATACCAATGATTGAGCCTCACTGACTCCAGGCCATGCCAAGGTGCAAGCCGGTCTCTCGTGATCCCTTTCAAGATAAAGAAAAATAAGACTTCACCCTTTTGTTCAGGTCATTATGCAGCCAGGTTTACTGTGGATTTAGTTTAATCTCAGGTGAAATGCCTGGTGCATAGCCTTCATTCTGTACCAGCTGATAACACAGTCTCTGAGGAAGCAACAAGTTGATGTCATGGCTGCATCAAGAACACATGCCACTAAAATCCAGGCAAATTCCCCCTTGTCCACACAAAGAGACAGAGTGCTATTTTTAGGAACTGATAAAAGCAAAACACTAATGGCTCCCACCCTTTAGATAGATAGATAAGGTTAAGTTCTCCCAGATTGCAAATTCATACCTAGCTTTAAAAGTATTTAATTCAACACCGTGAAAGGGAAACTTGATGGGCATAGATAAATAAAACAAAATAAAATAAAAAAGGTGTCTAACCCAGACTTATTGGTTACGTGTTTCTGGCAATTCACAGACAGGCTAAAACACCCAGTACGCATCTGGAGTGCTGACTACAACACCAAATGTTATACCTCGAGGATCCTCTGACACCACCAGACAGGCGACAAGGTTGTTCGGATTCAGTTTCAAACAGTTTGAGCAACTACAATGTAAGTATTTATTAATGTATTTAATTAATTAATTAATTATTCAACAGGTAAGTACCGAATCTAAGCTTCAGAATCTGAAGCTTAACTTTCCTCCTCTGTAAGAGTTTGTTATCTCTCCTTCATGTGCCTTTGCCACTGGAAGCAGACATGGCTCTTGACATGTCTCATGACACAACTAATCCCTCTGCGTTTCCAGGAATGTTATCCGTCAGCCTCTTCCCCCGCAGCTCTGCAGACACCAGGCTTTCAGCACATTGTTTCAGGCAGACAATGTGCCATTAGCTACATTTATGTGCGCACCTCACTTTTCAGCACAATTTGTCAAAAGCTGTCATTTTCTTAAAATCTACTTTTCACTTACTGTACAAACAGTTTTGAATTATAATACATTTGTAAACTTAATTTATTTAAAAAAAAAAAAAAACCTCACTGAGTTTTACATGGCACAGCCAAGAAGTAGTTCAATAGGGTGACTGTTGCAAACTACTATATTGGTGCTTCGACATATTGCATCAATACAGTCGCATCCAATTTGAACTACATTTAAAATCTACAACGTACAGTCTACTATCTGATGAAGATACAACATGTGATTTTTATTCCACCCGTGATGTTTCAGATTTCCTGTAATCTTAAAGCAGCTTTCAAAAAGAATGAGATTAAAATACCAAGTCTGTCATCACCTGTTATTGTTTATTTTATTTTATTTATTTATAGGAGAATTAATTTATTCAGAAAAATAAATCTACAGTAAATAGGTTTTCCAATATTTCTTGGTTAAGATCTGCCCATTAAAAATGGTGATCTGTCCTACTCGATTCAGTTGGTTTTCAATTGTTTTTCTTATACCAAGCACTATCTGATACAGGTTTGTAACACGTATTGCACTTTGCTCTTCTTTTTTCTTTTTCTGTTTTTTTTTTTTTGGGGGGGGGGGGGGGGGGGGGGGGGGGGGGGGGGGGGGGGCGGTTTACACCGAAATAAGTAGAAGTGTTAGTGCATTGCTTAGCCCCAAGGTGACTGGCAGCTGTCAGTGTGATAACAGAGTCACTTGCTCTACTTGCTTTGTAGTTCTAAATACCAAGACTACCTTTCCTGACTCTAGATGTGTAGTGTATCGATGCACATGCAACAAGACATCCATGGTGTCCTATGTTTAATTGCAATTGTATTTTCTTCACCTATAATGATGAAAGCAATTCCTTCAATACCCCTGATATTTAACACACACACATACCAGATAGAATAAAGAACAAGGGGAGATTTGCAGACAGCTGACTCACTGCTCTTATTAGACTGGAACATGAAACATTCTGCTTGCATGGACGCCTCTTATCCCTGAAAACAACAGGCGCAGCAAAGTCAAGCTTAAGCAGTGGCAACCTGGGCACAGTGGATGCAACAGGTGTAGGGTTCAAAGGTTCAGCTGTAATAAGCTCATCCTTTACCCTGCATCATTTCCCAGGGGTCTGAGAATATGTCTGCCAATCTGCTGACACATATACTTCCAGCCATGACAGACCACGCTATAGAGCACGGACAGCTAAACCAGCTCTAAATACCACCATTGTTTTTATCACTTTTCTGTACTAGGGACAGAAACCTAACCTTTGGAATATATGACACAGGTACTTCTTTTTATTCCTATACCTCTTACATACTCAGAGGAGACGTTTTACGAGGACATAAAGGTATTTTAACTCCTTTACATGGTTAGTTTGTGTACTGGTCTACAGATATTAATATATCCAAATAAGTACTATACGATCAAGAGAAATCACACGGACTCTGTCTCATTTGGTGTTTAACGAATAAGGGTATATATATTCACTCCTTCACTTTATTGTATGCTCAGTAATGGATCAGAAGCCTAAAACCCACATAAGATCAGAGCCATAGTTCAGATACTGTATCAAAAGGGAGAGACTGAGAAGTTGTTTACAGTTTGAACCTCACTGCAGATAAACGGTTAGGGCGGTCAGATACGCGATGGATCTCTGTACTACCATGCCTTGGTTCAGCTCAAACAAAGCACATCTTGATTTTCTTACTAAAGTTCCATACCTGTCGCATTGTACAGCACTGGACCAGGTTCACAACATCTGTCCTTTCTAAAAACCCACAGATAGAACTAACTGTAAACTTTAATATCCAAGCAGCTCATAACTAACTAATACGTTTTGTGTCGTGTGTCTCTTATTATAACGTGATCGCGGGCAGTTTGGTTAAGTGGACATCAAAGCTGAAGATTTTGGTATTTCTGTTATAAAAGGAGACATCGAACACAAAAACAAAGACTGTATTCATTTTAAACTTAGAACTGTGGCATATGTTCTATTCCTAGGATAACATTTACAAGCAAGATAAGTTCTAGAATTCTGACAAATTCTTAAATGGCAATTGGTAGATTTCAATACATCATTTATAATAATTAAAGTTTATGAACTGAGAATTCTTTGCAAAGACAAAACAACTGCTTAAACATTGGAACAGACAGATACAATGCCACTCATCCAACGTTTCCACTTTATTGTATAAACACTTCTCTGGCATTGGGGACATCATGCCATTCGCTACTTTAGTCTAAAATCATAGCTTAGCATCCCTCAATGAAAAACAGAAGAGGAGCCTGTAAGCCTATCCTTAAGAATGTAATAAATACAACTCCAATGACGTATTGTAATAAACTTCCACCTTTTCAATCATTACAGACTGATTATTATACAACAGCAGCTCCTCTGTTAAAATGACAGGAGCAAGAATCCTGCATGTAGGGCCTACATGTCAGCAGAGCTGGCTCAACGCAAAACGGCTTACTCTGCCAACAGCAGCAAGGTCCATGCCAGAGAAAACAAGAGTAGTTTATCCCTCTGTTTTACTCCACTCCAAATAAGTGGAACTTGTCATTTAAAAAATGCAATTTTGGAATCTTGTTTCTGTTTGAGAGAGGCCAAATGATCTCCTTTTAAGGTAGTGTGAGTTAGAGCTGAAAACCCTTTTATCTGCATTACAAAGCCCTGCATCTATTCTGTCCCAGTGAAAATCACAAAGGGAAGTCATTAACAGAGCTTCCTTTCTCATTGGGATGTTCGGATGGGTTTTTATTCTTATTCTTTTTTTTTTTTAAAACAGAATGAGAACAAGGTATGAAAGTATTATGAATATACTCCTGTCATGTCAGTACCTTGGAAAAAGTAGGTTACCATGACGTTGGCATATAGTCAAAAATCAATTGACAGCATGACCAGTTGAAACCAAGCAAACTACCAGCTCTAAACTACAATGTACCAGTGCTGGAACTTTCTTACAAACAAAGTACAATGCAGGTTTTTAAATGAGTTGAGTGTAAATGGGTTAGTGATTGGGCACTAAAATAGAGTAAGTTGTTTCACTAAAAACACTAAATGAATTCTAGAAAGCCCCGAGAGACTGGATGTGAATAGCAGTGTTGATAACATAAATCACTAAATACCTCGAATGAATCCTGAGGAGTCCATCAGTGTATGCTGAAGAGCCTTGGCATCTCACTGTGTCCAATCAAAAGGCCGTGTGTCTGCAGAGACTCCTCCCCTAATTGGGGCTTTGATTTTCCCCGCCCCCTGCTTTTGTTCCCATAAACTTTGTGACATATTCAGAAAAGTTGCCAGAGAAACTCCAGATCAGTTTGATCAAGACGTTCTCCCACACTCCAAGAGAGTCTTTTGTCTGAGACCCGTTGATCACTACAGGAGGTAAGACTGTCCTTTTCTTAGGATATTTGCAGGACTTTTTTTTTTTCATAAGCAATTGAACAGCAAAGCTTGTCAAACAGTACGTGCTGCAAAAATATTTGCAAGTCAGTTAAAAAATAGTTGGAACCGAAGTGGCTGCTCATCCAAGTGTCTGTGGTAATATATACCTATATCACACAATTTGCTTTAGATCATTGCTGTAAAGCTTTTCCATACTCAAGCCTTTTTACATTTATGTATCTCAAGAGAACCTGACCTGCTGCAGCAGCTCATAAAAAAACATTACTGCAAGACATAAAGTCTACATAACATGGAATTAAACAGCTTTTGCAGCACAACTAAAAGAAAGATTGAATTATATTCTGTCAGGTGAACATTTCCCAACAAATAGCGTGCAGGATTTCTGTCATATACAATTGTCTTTTTTATTTGTATTATTACTCTAGGGTGTGACATAAATGTTCCATAACTCCATAGATCATTATACAGTCTGTACATTTAAACTACAACACTGAAAGTGGTTTTAAAACAGCATTCCCCAGGTGTTACTCGGAACAAGCTCAGGTTCAAATTGAAAGCTTGTGAACAGACAGCAAATCAAACTTAAAACCAGTGACAGGTAGACCTGAAAATAACGTATTCCTTAACCATTTTTTGCTTCTCAGAAAGAGCCTGTGTCTTAAATTCGAGTACAGTATTGTGACGCGTGTATTAAAATCGCCAACAAAAGACACGATTACCCGAATACACAAGCAGCAACGTGAATTACTGCCGAGAAAAGACGATCCAAAACGTTACTGCCCGATCTCGAATCATCCATGACATACAGACAGCCATTTTCAAATTAGCGACACTAGCTTCCTGAGGAATTTAAAGAGAAGTTTTTAGAATGTCTGCGTTTCTAACAAACTGTACCAGCTTGGACAAATCAGAAATGCTGTTTAGACCCCCGTATTTTTTGACATGCCAAATAATACCACGATTCACAAATTGGGAGAAAAACAGGTGCGAGTAATCGTGACTGAAAATGAGAAGCAGCAAATAACTGTAATGCTCTGTAATTACTGCCTCCATATGTGTAAATGAGGTTGTATCTTTGTAAATGCATATTTAATCAATGTTTAATTTTTTCCTCAAATTGACGGTGGGAAATTTGGGCTGCATCTTAAATTTGAGGGCGTCCTAAATTCGAAGGAATACGGGATTTTACAGAAGACTCGGGACACAATTCAAATTAGAGATGTCTCCAGGAGATTTTTGGCTACCACAAATATAAATACATCACACGCTGTTAAAAAAATGCCTTTCTGTTCTTTGTCTGCTGCGTGAAGCTTTTAAACAGACTGTAATTTCTTTCATGTTCATCATCACCAAGAACCCACCACAAAGTGTTAAGTGTTACTTAGAAATGGCTGAAAAGAAAGGGATTTGTATGCGTATTTGCCTATGAATTTGACAAATGGCAGCCCATCATTCTAACAGCATAAAGTAATACAGCAAAAAGTGTATGGAATTTAACTGAGAGAAAGCAATGAAAGCAATGCCTCACAGGGACTGTCAGTCTTCAGTAGTTTGAAGGAGGCAAATGGTTTGGATTGTTCCAAACAGATATGGGAGGTGCGAAGTGTACTCTGAACCTGTATTTTTAATGATGGGAGTAATAGGATACATTAGGTTCATCTTTACACTACACTATTTTACAGAAAGCCTAATTGTTTTCTTGTGTTATGGTATCCACCACATTCATTCCAACAGTACGAACACTCAGCCCCATAAACAGATTCCATTTGAAAAGAATACTCATGGATTTAATGGCTTTGGTTTTTAAAAATAAGTCATTTTGTTCTTCTCACAGAGATAAAAACAATGCAACACTTTGACAAATGTAGGAGGTTTTAAATCGATTAATGATTACATCGATTAATCACACTTGTGGGCTTTGATCGATTAAAAAAATAATTGATCGATTCATTTTGTCTACCTGAGTGCGGTTTTAAAAATTGGTGCACAAAAAAGCAATCTTGAAAAATGGCAGCGGGTACTTCTAAAGACCTTGGCAATAGGGCAAATGGAAGGTATACCCATATGGAAAGTATATCTCACATAATCTCATTGTGCTTTCCTTTCACGGCAGAACTATAAGTTTATCATATCGTCTTCATCACAAATAAGCTGATTTTTCTTTTTATTCAACATATATATATATATATATTTTAAATCGGCATCAGAAAAATAACAGCTATATCATACTTTTTCTCCGGTAACTAAAATAAAACAGCATTCAATAAATTACATTTCTCTTCAGCTAACCTAAATTAAAAAAATTAATTACCTTTGTCAGTCTGAAACCTGAAAGCTTACGGTATGCTAAAAAACGGATCTTTAAATACAGTATTCTAGGTTGTAGTGTATTTTTTAAAATCTTTTTCTTTTAGACGTGTAAAAATTCTAACTGTATTTTTTTTATTATCCTGGAACAGAGTCATATTTTAGTTTTGCATTTAAAGGCAGAGTGGTAGTGCCCAATAGTTTGGATTTAACCAAAATAAAGCACTTCAAAACAACCGCACCACATACACAAATAACTCAAACTAGCCTACACAGGTAAGTGGTAAGGTTCGAGGCAAAAACACAAAAAACACTTTCAAAAGTATTGAAGTGTTCATGCCACATGTTAAAATAAATCACACCAAGTGTTTGAGGTGGAATGCTGGAAAAAAAAAGCGCATTTTTTTAATGCACTTGACAGTATCACATTAAACATCACTGCAGTGAATACTTCCAGCTATTGTTGTGTGTGTGTGTGTGTGTGTGTGTGTGTGTCCTCTAGAGGAGGGTGAGATCATTCACATGCAGGTCACACACTAAAAAGAAACACTTCAGAAGTGCCCATCGGTTCTGGAACGTGTGGCCGAGTAATCGGGAGGTTACTTAGTGATGCATTTATGGAAACAGCAGCTCATAATTACTAACACTACAGGTTCTTCCCTGCCATGGGATGACATATTTTCACAGAATGTCTGCCAAAAATGCCTCTCGGTTTTGTTTTCCTAGGCTTGGAATGAGACGATTTCCTTGTTAGGTTAGGCTTTCTTTCTCAATTTTGGGACTTTTCTTTTTTTCATTTATTTATTTATTTATTTATTTTGAGGATAATGATTAAATAAGGATAGAACACTAAACCCTCAGGAAGAACTCCTATAAAACATTTTGTACTGACCAGTTTCTAGCTTTACAAAGGCAAGTTTGCCCCTTCTAAACTGAAAGATCCATCCTAAAGCACTTACCTTTGCTACAATCTTCAACACTAATACTGAGTCAGCCTAATGGATCTGCTTAAGTGGGTCAAAATGAGATATAATAGCTTTATACTATGGTGCGACTTGAAAACATCTCAACCCTAAGGTCTCAACTCAAAGAATAGCTCAGTCCTAGTCAAACAGACTTCCTAACTCTGCCACATGTCTCCAGCACACACCTCTAGTCTTAGACAAAAGAAGAGCCCGGCCCAATTAATCTCAATTAAGGTCTTGGCATCACACTTGGATCCAACACTTTTATAGTCCTTATTAAAATACAGCAGTTTCTGCCAACAGAGCGAACCCCAAATGAATATTTTAAGCTAAATCTAACAAAACACCCAGCATAGTTCACAACAGAAGCATTATGTTATCTTTGCCGTGGACAACACTAAATATAGCAAATATGCAAACAAAATGGGTGCAGTGGGCATGAGGACAACTATTACTCCTAAAACAACAATGAAATTAGCAGACTACAGACTGGAGCTATGGTTAACATAACTGATCAGTTATCTTTTCCTCCGTGCCTGGCCTGCTTGAGGTGAAAAAGGAATTTGGCCTAAAGCAACAGGTAGACTACAGTACAAAGAGTAGACATCTGCGATACATCAATAAACTTGGCATCATTTGAACTGAGCATGAGAATGAATGATGAATCACTCTTTTTTTATTAAGACTCATATGACATGGAATTCAGTAATTTCTCTCTCTCTGTATGTGTGTGTGTGTATATATATATATATATATATATATATATATATATATATATATATATATATAGTGCCTTGCAAAAGTATTCAGACCCCTGACCAATTCTCTCATATTACTGAATTACAAATGGTACATTGAAATTTCGTTCTGTTCGATATTTTTTTTTTTTTTAAACACTTAAACTCAAAATCAATTATTGTAAGGTGACATTGGTTTTATGTTGGGAAATATTTTTAAGAAAAATAAAAAACTGAAATATCTTGCTTGCATAAGTATTCAACCCCCACACATTAATATTTGGTAGAGCCACCTTTTGCTGCAATAACAGCTTTAAGTCTTTTGGGGTAAGTATGTACCAGCTTTGCACACAGTGTCGGAGTGATTTTGGCCCATTCTTCTTGGCAGATTTGCTCCAGGTTGTTCAGGTTGGTTGGACTTGACGCTTGTGGACCGCAATTTTCAAATAGTGCCACAGATTTTCAATGGGATTGAGATCAGGACTTTGACTGGACCACTGTAGGACATTCACCTTTTTGTTCTTGAGCCACTCCAATGTTGCTTTGGCCTTGTGCTTGGGATCACTGTCCTGCTGAAAGGTGAATTTCCTCCCAAGCTTCAGTTTTTTTGCGGACTGAAGCAGATTCTCTTGCAGTATTTTCCTGTATTTTGCTCCATCCATTCTTCCTTCATCTGTAACAAGATGCCCCGTCCCTGTTGATGAGAAGCATCCCCACAGCATGATTCTGCCACCACCATACTTCACTGTAGGGATGGTGTGTCTTGAGGCATGTGCAGTGTTAGGTTTACGCCACACATAGCGCTTTGAGTTTTGGCCAAAAAGCTCTATCTTGGTCTCATCTGACCACAAAACCTTTTCCCACATCGCAGCTGGGTCACTCTCATGCTTTCTGGCAAACTTCAGATGTGCTTTCAGATGATACTTTTTGAGTAACGGCTTCTTTCTTGCCACCCTCCCATACAGGCCAGTGTTACGCAGAGCTCTTGATATGGTTGACTGGTGCACCATTACTCCACTCCCAGCCACTGAACTCTGTAGTTCCTTCAAAGTGATTGTTGGCCTCTCCGTGGCTTCTCTAACAAGTTTATTTCCTTCTTATTTGAGTGCTGAGTTTTGAGGGACAGCCTTTTCTTGGCAGTGCCTTGGTGGTGTGATGCAGCTTCCACTTCCTGATTATTGATCCAACTGTGCTCACTGGGCTAGCCAAACACTTGGATATTATTTTGTGCCCTTTCCCTAATATATGCATTTGTATTACTTTTTCTGTAAACACAAAGTATTCCGTTAGTAATGTATGTTAAACAGCATTCCTGGATGTACGGATCGTACATTATAGTCAATATTTAACTTCAACACCTTAGAAAAGCTACTTCATGTGTGAGTTTTATTATAATGCAGGTAGTGTATATTAGAGTTCAGAGACTGCATGACATCATGATTGATTTTGTGAAGCTTTTTACTGGGGAAACAGGACAAGTATCCAAAACCAAGATTTTATTTAACAAGATGATACTGGGAATTGGAGGTTAAAACAGATAGTAAATGTCATACGAGACAATGCAATTTGTATATGCCCTCTTGTTTAGGTTTCTATGGATGGATTATTCTTAGACCACTTTGTAAAACTGCCCTATTGTCAAGTGATTCATTTAGCACACATACCGGCTGCTAATTTCCACCCCAGGTCCTCTGCTGTGCTTCTCTTCTATGAAGATATGCTTCTGATGCTGCGGCCTGCCAAGCCTAATCATTTCCCTAAATGTCCAGCAAACGTTTAGCGTCGGGGCAGCAACCAGACTAGGACTTTAACACTGTTACATTGTGTGATATGTAAAAGGTCATCACTAAGAATAACTGTGACTACATAACAGGGATGCATGAGATATCTTGTGTCCGCAGCTCGTCATTCTGCGCTATGCCATTTAGACAGAGCACTTCAAAGTCACTTAAACTCACTGTGCACAAGCAGATTCTTACAGGACACAACTGAGGTCAGAGGTAGTATGAACAGAACTGCCTACAAAAACCAAAAAAAAAAGTGTACTGCTTTAGTTTTCAGCGAAACACACAAAATGAGCCAGGAGACTCTAGTTACCAGCTCCCCGCTCAGTAGGTTGTAATACACTGTAGGTGAGACTTCCAAGTATTGACCATATTCACTTTTACATGAATACTGCTAATGACAGAAAAGGCCAGAGCAATATAATTTACTGTTCAGTAGCACAGAGGAAGCGGGATGGGGCTTGTCATGTAGTACAGTACTTCAATTTCTGGTAATAAATCTTTCGATAAACCTGCATTAAATTATACAACATAATCTGTGATACAATATTATTAGAAAAAATAGAACACTTGATATAATCATCATTCCACCCAGGCCTTCCTCTAGTGTGTTATTAATTGTTGTATTGTTTGAACAGCTGCCTTCCATTTTATTTGTGAACATATAAGGTATTTAAAGCCAACACAAGCTGTCGATCCCTCAGTTTTACTGTTGAGTTTACACCATGATTCATGGTTTAGTTTGTCATTTCTGTCTTGCATCTTATGATTAGCTCACAGTCACACTGCTCCAGAGAGAGGCTTATTAAAACACCTGTCATCTCAAAACAGACACCACCAGCATCTTTAAATATTTGCCAGCTTAATATTTGGTACTGGTAGCCAACTTTACCCAGGAAAGGGGGAAATGATCCTCTCCAGTTCAAGGGTTTCAAGCCAAGTTCACTGCGGGCATTGGATCGTTCAGCCCATTCCCATTACTGGTGTGTACATTTCTAAACTTCAGAGTACATTGATACAGATAGCTTCTGAACGCTCTAATTAACATTACTTTAATAATTGGCACCATCAACATTTAATGCAGCAATCAGAATTTACTTGCAGTATGGTTGCAGCATTGAATATGGAATTTAAACTTTGCTGGTATACGGTCTACAAGTTAAGGATTGGAGATCTCTTATGGGAGCTACTGCACTGAAGCTCATGAGGGAGTTTCTAGCAATTTGACAGGTTAGGAATCAACTTTGAATTGCAGTATAATTCACTGTGATTTTGTAAGGAAGACCAAAAGAACACACCCTCACTTGTCTTATTTCTGTCTGTTCATGTTGTCTTCCTTTTTTCCCCTCCCCTGCTCCCTCAGCTTCCTGAAGCCTGGCTCACCAGAAGACACAGCAAAATAAAAAGCACCACGCACTTTCACTCTTCCACACCACTCTCCACTAACCTCCAAGTTCTGTGTACGCTCAAGCTCTAACCCCCACTGCCAGCATGGAGAAGGTTCAGCACATGGCTCGCTCTGTTATCAGGAGGGCTTCCACCATCGAGGTGAACCCACAGACCAAACAGAACATGCAGAAGCTCTTTGTCAATTTCTGCCTCATTCTCATTTGCCTCCTGCTAATCTACATCATTATGTTGCTACTCTGAGACCCCACCTGGCTCCCTACTTACAGCAGTGACCACCGGCTAGCCAATGGGAAGACGAACTGTGATGGTGGATGCGGGTGGGTGGGTTTTTAGGGAGAACCAAGGAATGTGCTTCCTTCTGGCTTGCTATTTGTTTTCAGTTCCAAAGAAGGCTATATTTAAAAAAAAAAAAGAAGAAAGAAATATTTATGTTGTCTAAAATAAAAGCATTTCTGATAGTGTGTGTGAAAAAAAATGTTAGGTAAAAGCAATGCGCCTGTAATGTCTTTGTGGACATTTTTGTTATGCGATAATGAGATTGAATGTCAGATTTTAAATGATATGTTCTGCTGAGGGGGGAGGGAGTTTGGGGTGTGTTCCAGATAAAGACAGCACTGATTAATGCAGTTTCTAAACGGTTCGCCGCACGTGTGAAATTAATTTGATCGTCACAGATCCCTTCACCGGTTTGGCACCAATGCATATTGGGACTGAAGGAAAAGGAAAATGCTCAGCACTATGTCACAATGTTACGAGCACATCTGCCTCAGCACTCCTCTGTTGATCATGTTGTATGAAGTGGTTTTCTGTTAAATGGACACCAGCAACTGTATTAAAATCACACACAAGCAGCATTACTTTATGGGAGAAAAAAATAACCTATGCAATAAAATGTACAAAGAGCTGGTGTGTTTCGGTCACCGATTGTGTTTGTAGATGATGACCTGAATTAGGTCACTGCCATTTGACTCTGGGAAAGATAATGGGGCCTGCAAGCACACAATTACTTTACAGGTGGTGCTTTTGATCTTTAAAACTAATTATGTAAACTCTATCTATCTTTATAATGCTTGACGGGGTTTTTCTCCCATTTATTTTGTACTCCTTCTGAAGATACTCAGCACTTAATATGTGTGAGCATGTGTGTGTGTATGGGCAGGTATTACTATTAATTTGGGGACAACATTTGAGAAAATGTCCCCACAAAGATAGTAAAAAAAAAAAACAAAGTGGTGGGGACGTTCCCACTTTGTAAAACACCGTTTAAGAACTAAATATGCCTTTATATATAAGTGCCAAAATATTTAGTATTTTGTTGTCGACTTTCACCCTGTGTGGAGTTTTGTCTGACTGGAGTTGGAAATAGTAAATAAAAATATAGTGAGAGTCAATGAGAAGTCCCCACAAATATAGAAATACAAACATATGTGTTTGTGTGTGTGTGTGTGTGTGTGTGTGTGTTGAAAATGGAGTCTCCATAAGTCTTAACATCAGGATCTTACTAGAGTTTAATATAGTATATTATATTCCCTTCAGCAAAGTAACCAAGAGGAAAAAGTCTGAATACTGGCAAATCAAGATTTACTGGTAATTGTTGACATTTACCAAGCTAAGCAGTAAATGTCCGAAATAAAGTTTTACTTCAGACTTTTACCAGTAAATCTCAAGAATAACCAAATGTCTTTAACAATATGCATTCTGTAACTTGGTAAATGTTAAGAGTTACCAGTAAAACTTAAGATTTACTAGATTCCGACTTTTACCATAACATATACACCTGTTTACTCTTAAGGGTTACATATGTTTTTAAGTCTTCCCAGAAGCCAATAGAAGAGAATGAAAGATATACAACTAAGTGTCTGAATTGCTCTGGCATCTCTTCCACAGTTGGCAACAACACAGACTATGCAGAGCCAAGAATGAGATGCTTGTCATCTCCACAGAGAAATATAATAAAGCTACGTAGCAACTAAAAATACAAATACAAACCAGACGGCAACGTTCTAACAACTCTTGAAGCATCTAGTTGTCGGTGTCTTATTCTCACTGAGCACATTTCAAGCAATAAAGTCCATTGCTTTTCCAGAAAAGTGAATAGCCTGAAAGTTGCCCAGTGTTTCAAGGCTTTACCTCGACTGCAGATGGTCAAAACACAGCAGTATATTGGGTATGTTGATCAGGCAGGTGGCAAGGATATTGCAGTTTTAAACATGACTGTAAACTTGTGAGTGTGAAATAATGCTACATCTCAGACATGGTAAGTATCATACTTCATCTGAAGCACCTACAGTACACGTCCACTAACACTTTTTGACTGCTTCCTCCCATCCCCAACTTATAGCTGCATCTGCCAGGTCTAAATTGAAGCTGAATGGGCAGCAGGATGGAGTGATCTGCCAAGAGCTCTCCTTCTTGCAGTCTAGAACAACCCTACTTGGGAAGAACCCCTGCAGCGTACCTTCAGAAGCCCACTGAGACCCAAGTCTTACCAGAATGGATCTGATTACCAACAAAGGCCTCAACCTGCTGCTCAACTTCCTCCTCATCGTACTGATGCTGGTACTGATGCTCATTCTAGTGAAGCTTCTGTGATTGGTCAACTGACGACTCAACACTGCCATCTACTATGACTTAGCTAACACAGCAGAACTACCTGCACAGGTTCAAGCACTAAGAAGAACATCAGGCACACCCAAAGACACTCACTGGTTGAAATATCAAGTAGGTTTATAACTAAACTAGATGTGACAAAAAAAAAAATTAAATTAAAAAAGGCCACAAGAAAAAGGGATGTTTTTGGTTGTGGAGCAGCATTTGGGTTTAAATGGCGTAGAAAGTGGATGGCTTTGGTTTATAGCGCACAGTATATCTGGTGTCAAGCAATGGTTTTATAATGAATCCAACTACTTTACAATGAATAGAGCTCTTTTTTCTACAACAGAATGGGTACACACTGTATTTATTCATACTGCAGTAGAACATCTATTCCTATCGATTTAAATCTACATTAAATCAGATATGGCCATGTCAGATCAGCATGCTGTATATAACAGATCCCTGAATACAGTCAATTATACAATGTTATGTAATACCATTTATCTGTAAAAAGAAAAAGGAAAAAAACAAGTCAGCAAAGTGTAAGAGTAATCATCTAGTGGCCAGTAGTAGTACAAGCATAATTTGGGTTACTGTTTGTGTAAACCCCTTTCATTAACTTGTCATTAAATCGAGTCCTAGACACCAAAGGTTTCAGATTTGAGCCAATGTACAATTAAAGTTACTGTTACAGCAAAGGGATGGTTGATGGCATCTGGTAATTACCAATTAAGATGTGACAAACATAAAAAAATAAGTATTATTTGTTAATATTAACTTGAGTCTATCAGTCTTTTACCTGTTGAATTTAGTTTTGAAGATTGTTAGTAATTCATCCGAGGTTGTTTTTGCTTAGCTGATTTCTGAAGAATAATCAGGACTTGATGCAGATCAAAGGTCCTTTTCACTCTGTCATTGAACATGCTGCATCATCTATATGTGGATACAGTTACTGATTTTAAAAAAAAACTAAAACAAATTCTTACCGGCTCCTGTTTCCCAGCGGTGATTTACTAATCACACACTGTGCTGCGGGCGAACAATTCGAGCACTGCGTAGCAAAGATGACAAGCGCAGCCACTGAATTAACTGCAACAGAACCCTCCCCCAAGAGCTCCTGTGAACGGCTACACATGACGAGGGTCTGAGTCAGTTTGCTTCATTCACAGCTTAACAAGGAATTGTAACCTGCAGGTCTAAAACACCAAATAGCCATCTGAATTAGATGTCATCATTTCAAAGTAAATACTGTACACTGCATGGGTTGCTAACGGTCAGAGCAGCTCAGATAGTTTTTGCAAGGAAAACAAACCACATCAGACAATGGGCAGTTCAAACTCCTGTAGCACACAAATCTGACTTTAAGATTAGTTGCCAACCCAATGAACCAAGGACCTGCCCCATGCTATTTAAGGGAACCCTAATGTATTTTTCAGCTGGTTTCCTAAATCTGGACTTGGCAGATCCCTTTTTAGTGCTTAACACTAATCTGCTAGCTGTTGTCAGAATAGCATTTAGCTCTCCAATTATCAAAATCTAGAACCTTAACGAGACTTTACTAGTTCATCTGGTAGCTTCACTCAACATCACAGAGATTGTAATGGACTTAAAAGGCATTAAAGATACTATGTACAATGTAATTGCTGTGCAAAATGAGAACTCACTATAGGTCTGTCAGTTAAATCTGAGCTGCTGTATAATGAATGGGCCCTATTGAAAGCCTTTTATGAATATAACATTTGTTGGATATTCATGAAACTGATTTTGTTTAACTACTTCAGGAATTCAACAGTGTTTGTTTTCTTCTTGGAGAACAGCAAAGCAATCTGATAACTGAAGCCTAGTATTCCAAGACAGGTCACGTTGCAGGACTCAAATACATTGTTCCATGCAGTTTAACAACCCTTGTTTAAAGACCTTCCACAAGCTGCGCACAGGTTTCTACAGTGTTTGTACAGCAATGCAGATTATCCCAATAACTGCCTTAGCTGTACTGACTCCAACCTAGTGAAAGCAATTACAATTAGCAAAGGTGCCACTCAGCAGCACCTTCTACTCAGTGTCAGAAATCATTAGCAGATGGCCATCTCCAAGAAAGACACTTAACAAGAGAGTTCAACTGATCTGATCGTACTCTTAACTACTCTGATGTTCAGGCCAACTTCATACAGCTAGCAATGTTTTAGACAAAACAAAAAAATACTAATTTACAGCTGGGTCAACTAACAATATGTAAGACTTATTGGGATTGCCTCTTTAATGGCAGTGATATTCAACAACTGACATAATAATCACAGAGCTAAATGGGCCTTTGATATACATTAGCTTAGAAACATTTATCACTTAAGTGAAGAACAACGTGTGTCTGACGTAGCTAACGAGGCAACAAAAAGAATGAATGACTGGCCAAGTTCTGTAACAAGGCCCATGGATCTTGACCCACAAGATACTTAAAGACCTAAATAACTCTCAGATGGTCATTAGTGGTGGAAAAAAAAGGATATTAAGCAGCCCTCTGTTGGTAACCAAGAATATTCCTGCAATCAGCAGTAGGTGGCAGTATGACCAGAAGTGTGTCACATATTACTTTCTGCATGTTTAGCATGTAAACACCGCTCGTCTGACAATGTCGTTCAGAACAGGAGTGCCTTACAGGCTAATTTATACATTTTGCACTTTGTTTCAGCTTTTAATTGTTTGTTTTTTTAGATGTTAAACTTACAGCTTTAATGCCAAAGATTCAAATGGAATGCTATGAACAATACGGATATGCTTCTGTAGCTTGTGGTTTTTTGTAATTTCATTTTATATTGAAACTTCATTTTATATTGACACTATCTACTAACACTGCATTCTAAAACAAGTCATTTATATTTCTAATTGCTGTATATTAGGCAGCTTGTCACCAATTACTTTTAATACAATGTTCAACAAAACTTTTTTTCTGTTACATTAAACCATTGCGGTTTTGTTTGAATGTCTATTATTATTATTTGTTTAATTAGCAGATGCCTTTATCCAAGACGACTTACAGAGACTCTGTCTATATTACCATTATTATTATTATTATTATTATTATTATTATTTATTATTATTATTATTATTATTACACAGTGATTGTATAATCAAACACGGTTCAGATTGAACATCCTCACACAAGTGTATCAAATCATAAAATTGCTCTACACACACACACACACAAACATTATTGGTCGAGTCGCGGTTGCTGCTTGCTACAGATGTGTTGGGGTGGGGTGGGTGGTAGTTTTGGCAAAAAAAAAAATGTCAAAAATTTCAAGATAATAAAGTACTGTAGATTTTCTCATTTATTTCCTTACCGGGAAAAGCAAAACACACACAAATCTACTTCAATCCCTAAAAATGTTTAGCCCTATTCTATATCTTGAAGCATCTTTCTGATAGCAGCTAGGTCCACTAGGTGGCAGCACATACTCATATACTTTCATTCAGCCCACTCACCTGCATCCATTCAGCATCTTGTCGGAGATTCTCTAGCTGTTGTTGATGCTGCCAGGCAGTTATCCCAAACAGGCCATCAGCAGGCTTGCTATAATCCACACGATTAGCATGCACCTGCTCACTGAGCCACATCTGAGTCCTTAGAGCTGGCTGGATCGGCGAGTCCCCCACAGCCTGGTGCCCCAAAGGCAGATACTTCTGTCCGTAGGCCTCATGGCTGGCTATCACCGGCTTGCTTTCAGGTAAGGCACTAAAGGTGATGTCTAAGGCGCTCGGCTTGAGGAAAGGAGGAGCAGCAGTATTCGCCTCACCTTTGCTGCACATCTCATATTTGTACTTGGGTTTGGAGCCTGGGGACAGATTTTGATTGAGCTGGCGATCCTCCACCTTCAGGTGCTGCATCGTGTGGTGCAAGTGATCTATCCCATTTAGCTTGTAGCTGTACAGTTTTGCACTATCGCCCGGTAACCCCTCCTTGTAGTCCTGCAATTCCCCTTTCAAATACAGCTCACCCCCAGTACTGCCATTCTCAGGCCCGTTGAGTTTGGTGAGGGAAGAGCACCTCCTCATAGGCCTGGGGTCCTTCATGTCCAGGGGGGTATTTGGGGGAAGCGATGTCCTGCCACGAGAGGGGAGAGTCAGACAAGAGCTCCAGTTGCTCCCGGCCAGCGGGCTGCTGCGTTTGAAGCTGGAGGTGGATGGCATCACATGGGCTGTGGGGATGGTGGCTTGGGCCTTGATAGGCTTGAAGGACAAAGTGCTGGAACTTGAGTGGTCTGTGGAGAATAATAAAATGTATGGAAATGCTATGGAAATGAATACAGCCATTAGTAACATTTAAAACCTGATTACGTTGAAGAATCCCAGTGTTCAGTACAGTATATAAACTGGTTTTCTTCATTCTCTTCCTGTAACAGACCAGCCAGGAGACTGGAGTTCAAAAAGCATTGGCGGGCAATGACAATTTAATTAACCTTGTCGTTAAACTTACAATTTTACAGTGCTAGATGTGTGTTGTGCTGTTGGGTGCACACATTGTCCTACTGTCTGCTGAATCAGACAGGAGGGCAAAGTGGATTTCAGTCATTAGCAGGGCAGCGAACAACGGATCCCAGTAACCCAAAGTCAAAGAAGACAAACTGAACTCCCAACTTAGTACACACGTTTGTGCAGTGATCACTTCATAAAAGGTTAGTATCAACAATATATTGGTAGTTAGTTCTGGTCTTACGTTATTATTATTACTTTACCATTAACAGAATGCATTATGCTACATTAACTATTTTACTGAACTTTAATATGAAATTATAGAACCATCAGTTTATAACATATTTAAATGCACAATAATGAAAACTGCATTCATCTACATGTAATTTTAGGCTACTTGAAAACTGAGCTGAAATCATTATGCACATACCTTAGTGTAAGTAGCAGGGTTCCGAAATATAAAGTCTGTTTCAAAGCTCTTTTCAAAATGTCTGCTCTAGTGCACTTGGATTTAAGATCTGTCCTCTAAATCACTGTAGGAAAAGTGACTAAGCTGTGGCTTTTCTCTTCCATACCGCATCATGGACAGTTATTGCTGTGTCACCTGTTTGACAATATGGGCAATAATCCTTACACTATCAGTGCACTAGAGCAGACATTTTGAAATGAGCTTTGAAACAGACTTTAAAGTTATAAGTGTAAAAAGTTGCCAAGATGTTAACAATGAAAAGAAAAATTACAGGTACGCTATTTAAACAGTTGTAGCAACATTTGTTCTGAACTCTGCTACTTACTCTGGAACATATTGTTAAAGCTGTACAATTTTTTGCACAGCAGAGTCCCAGTACAGTCTCTTAGCTTAACTGTTTCTCTGTCACTCGCTGAAGTTAATTTTACAGGAACAAAAAAAAATAATAATAATCTACAGATTCCAGTTACTGACACTAGAACAAACTTTTTTTTTTTAATTCCCATACAAAGTTATGATACTCTAGTCTTCACCAAAAATATATACAGTTTTAATAGTGAGTCTATTTACCAAAAGATGTTGACCGTTTACATGAATCGTTTCAGAGTGGACCAAATCTTAATCCAACATGAAAGAATCCCAAACTGAAATCTAAATCAACCCGACATGAAAAGTTCATCAGATCCTCAAGTTTTTTTTTCGTTGTTTTTTTAATCAATTTTGCTTTGCATCATGGTTGCTGAACAAGCCAAAAAACAGAGTGCTTTTTGAAAACATAGTATATTCACAACAGAGACATGCCTGTGTTACTGCTTTTTTCAAACGATTAATATAGTTTCCACCTTTGTTGCAACATAAAATGATTTTCCTTTTGGATGCAGTTACACAGCGCACACTTATGACAAAAGAGTTGACTTCACTGAGGAGGTGGCATCCGTGCATACAGACCAGGATGATGACAATGTGTGTATATTGTAACAATCCTTAATGCTATAATAATGAGCCTTCAGTAGATTCAGGGTCAAACTCAATATTTATTACACTAATAAATGATCACAGCTAACAATTAACAGGTCGCTGTGGGTCATGACCTGCGCCGCTAAAACAAATTCATTTTTAAAAGGAATCTCAGGGTGGAACTATTCTGTCTGTTTATTTGCTTCTCTCTCTGCTTCACAACAACAACAACAACAACAAAAACAAACACTCCCCGTCACTGGTCTTTAGCCCAGTTTAGTCCCACCTCGTCCCACTCAACTCCATATATATATATATATAATTATTTGGGGTCCAGGAACCAGGTTTGTTCTAGCCCAAGGTTCGTTATAATGAATAGCGAGGGTGTGCTGTACTGAAAATGTATATTTTCTTAATTGGAAGCATGTACGGTAAGTAAAATTTTCTTAAAAGGAAAAAATAAACTAGTTTACCGCTGTCTTTCAGGATAGTAACATACACTGAGGGGTGCACAGCTTGGGTCACAAATTCCAACTATCTGGCACTTATCACTATATCCTTCTAATTTCTGTGACTGGATGCAAGAAGTGTGCTCCGCGGTTGCAAGCACATTACATTTTGGTATGGAAGATACCGTTTTTACATTAGCCGCCATGGTTGTTTTGACCGCCACTTTGGCGGCTTTGCCTGCTGGGGTCACGTGACTGCAACACCTCAATCCCTTCTGTAAAACCCCTTTGTGTGTCTCTAGAGAGCCAAGAACTAGACTAAGTACTGCCAGGGCTCACAGCGGTGAGACCATGGCCCGGCTGACTGGCTCCTGAAATGATTCCCAGTTGCTACAGTACTGAGTGTGTGCTTTGCGGTATCTATACTTACCCATGAAGAAATTAAGCACTAGTACTAATCACTCCCAAAATGTTTAACCAATGTCAAAATGCCAAATACAGATAACCCCTTTAGTGGATATACTATACAGTAGTATGTGTATACAGTAAGTGTCCTCATGCTGGAACATTTTATTTAGATATAAATGAGTTTTTGGTCTTAGAATACAACTCACAGAATGGGTTAAAGATTAAGTCAGATTCTGGTTAAAATCCTACTTAGACAGTAAGTTGATAAATATCTTGCTGGTCACTTTGTCCTTGCTAGGACAAGGCTAACCACCAAGGAATTTTGAAATAGGTGTTGGCATCTCCTTAGATATCCAGTTCTAACATGGAAGGCATTTGCCATTTAGGGTGGATCATTGTTTATGTGTTAGAGGTACCAACATAGAGTTAAACATCTTTACAAACTAGAAATATAACAGGTTTTCTTAGCAAATTACAGTTGATTGGGACTTCTCTTTCCTTTCTGCTTTTATTTCTTATCTCAACAACTGAGGCAAAGTCTTTTCTATGTAAACATCTAGTCCGGTACATACATCAAAGTAGCAGCACTGATGGTTTTTCTGATTGGTCATACAGACCAAAAAAAAAAAAACACATTAAATGATAAAAATCTGTTTCAATAGTTAGAAAAGGAAAAACAAAAATTCAGAGGAGAGGTTTACTTCAGAGGTTTTCGGGGGATTCAACTATTGAAGTGAACTGGTTCCTCACATTATTTAGCTGGCTGTGTCATAAAAAGCTTTTTGTGTGTGGCCTGGAATGTTACCACCTTGATGTGACAATCGGTTCTCTTTCAGAAGTTACAGTGCACTTATCATTCTTTATAGACTAGGTGAAGGTCACAGCCGATGCTGGTGTGCTGTGCAGTACGTGGTATGCTGTGCAGTTTTTTGCAGCTCTAGTTTCACGCATCAACAGAAATGCACCAGAAAGACAATTTGGATGTTCTGCTTCCACTGCAGGGGTGGGAGAGCAAGAAATTGAGAGCTGGAACAGTAACTAACTGCACACTATAACTGCAGAAGAGTACAGTTGAGCAAGCAAAGGAAATTCCTAATTCATAATGCCAGAGAAACTTCAAATAAATAGTGCTGTGGAACAACTGCCTGACCACAACAAAGTCGCAATCCTTATTTCATACAATATGCCCACGGTGATAATTTCAAACGCTATGTGCACGGTGATCGACATGCTGGGTCCCTTGTAGGTTTGTGTGAGGCATCCATTAAACTGGGATCCAAAGCAGTGACAGCAAGTTCTCAATACTACAAAGTCAGTCTTAAGTCAATTTGATGAACCAGCGGAATTAGGCAATACAGGGATAGTTTAGTTCTGTCAAATTAACTAGTTTGTACCCACACCCACACCCACACCCACCCAGGGTGAAATAAATGACAAGGGTAAAGTAAACTTAAGAGCACTGCTTCTGTAGAACACTTAACGAAACTAAAAAAAAAAAAAGATCTGCAATGCAGAATGTATTGCGTTTGATATTCCCTGTGCAAACTTGTCACAAACTCCTACGCCGTCTTAAAGCAGGATGCCATGTGCATAAATAAATGATTTAACATGGATGATCTGACAGCTGGAGGTGGATTACAGCATCTCTGCCTGAATGAATGCAAAGCTACATAGCATTTGCGCAAAATGTATCAAAGACGAATGGAACAGTTCAGCAAAGGAAGCTTAACATCCATTAAAGTTTAAAAGCAAGGCTCACTGAGCTAGTATAATTTAACATTTCATGAAGAAATGCTTATATCTGCTCCGCTGTTTTTTAATATCCTCTTTTTGACGTTTGGCATTTGTGTGTTCTTCTTTGTTTCTCTGTTGTTGCTTTGTTTCAGAGATGAGTGCAGAACAAGAACAGAAAAGAAAAAATAAACACTATTTATTACTTGACGAGATCTGTCAATTTACTTGCTATAACTGCATACAAATCAACAAGGACCAGCAGGCCATTTCTCTTTATAGATGGGCCAGATTACATATTCAGGTTAATAGATTCTGTCAGATATTACAGTAAGTAATGCAGTAGCTTGACAGGCAAATCCACAACTAAGCTGTTTCAAAGTGTCAGAGCATGCACTTCATTTTACATGTACTGTATACTTATAACAAAATCTGCAAACTTATTAAAAACAGTACATTTTGGTATCTTTGCATAGTCCATTATTTATTACAAGATTGAAAAATCAGCTGTCCTGGAGCACTAAACAAACTGGGACCCAAGAAACGTGCAAGACTAAAATCATTTTAGGACATACTACTGCAGAACAAGAACCGTGCAAAGACTAAAATCATTTTAGGACACACTACTTTACAGGTTTCTTATTTGTTGTTAATTCCATCCTGTTTTCAAATGAAGCTGGTGATCAAAATCAGCATCCTGGCCACTATCCAAGTAAATTATCATGTTATTGGCTTATTTATGTGAGATACCACAGTTCATTATTTTTCTTCAACACTGCCACACTTGCAGCTGCTGTAGTTAATGATAGAAGCTTCAATTTACATTTGTTAAAGCTGGTACGTTAAGAAGAACAAGAAATACAACAGTGGAGAGTAAAGCACTCCTATAATAGAAAGTTATCTGATGTTTTTCTTCAATGCACACCCTGTCCCCGATTTAGCAATCTTAACATGTGCTGTGCATTGCATAACAAAATGTTCCTGTATTCTGCGACTTGCAGCTTAAAAAAGACCTGCACAAGGCCCCACCAAGCCCATGAGCATGCGACTCTGTCATGTCATTTAAATTTAACTTCTAACCTATGTGCTGTTTACAAGTACCAAGAATACTCTTCTCTCACTAAAACTATTTCTAAAGCAGTGTGCAGTGGGCCCATAATTGGAATGTGGCCCAGGAATTTGCTTCAGGGAGGCTCAAACCTTGTAAGAATTCACCTCTAGGGTTATAGGTGACTTAAACCTTTACCCTCTCCACTAGGGTGAGATCAGCAAGAGTTTGTAAGAGTTTGTCCAAAGTTCAGATATACAATTTATACAATACTCTACAAGTAAAACTACTTCAAGATAGTGTTCATTTGTAGCTGCTCATTCCAGCCACAGTGATACTCTAGAGTAGGTTTTAATGTAGCTGAGTTTGTTATTCACTACTTGGCACATATGGTTATGTCATCACAAACATTCCGCTAGAGTAGGCATCATTTGGAGGCATGTGATTTCTGTGTATGACCATTTGAGTACTCACATCCGATATGTTTTAGTATCTGCTTTGTATTCTAATTTCTTTCCAGCTGTATATACAAGCAAAAGAAACAGAAAATCTAGGACTTTCGACTATCGAAGCAGCTGTACTCTGCCAGTTAATTCATCAGGTTTTTGGTTTCTCCAAGCCACCACAGGTGATTTTATTTCTACAACTCTTCCGAACATGCAGGTGTGTCCCAGTGTCCTGTGATTTGAAGGAATGCAAAAGACCTGCTCAGGTTTATTCAGAAGAAATGCTCCCCAGGCGTGAGTGTCAGGACCTTTCACGTTCCGACCAGTGACATATACTGCAGCTGAACAGGATCTAATGGAGATCACAAGCAGGTTACAGTCAATGGCTGATTTTACAGTAATGTTGCAACAAATATTTAAATATTTAAACAAACATTGCCTGAAATGTAGTAAGTGACAAAACTGAAAATGTCTGTATTCATTTATATAACAGAATGTGCACATGACTGATATCATGCCAAGTAAACCAATGCATAAATCATGTCTGAAATAAATACATTCTACTGTACAGAAGACGTCCTTTATTTAATAGTTAATTTGACAGGATGCCGGGTTATTCGACCAGCATTGTTACTGTAACTTTGAAATCCAAGTTGCCCCAGCACTACTATACAAAGTTGCATTCTTCCCAAGCTATAGTATTAAGTCAGAGTTGTGGGTTCTAATTTAAGGCACCATGCTGAAATCCGAGAAGGAGACAGGATATAGATTTTTATCTTTGCAAAGTGTTTCTAAATACTGTATTAGGCAGGATATTGAAGAGACGGAAGGATATCCATTAAGAAAAAAAAAGAACAAATCCGAATACGGATACGAATACAAATACGATTCACGTCCGATGAAAATGCACTTACGTCTGGGCTGTGACCTCTATTTATTAAATATGTCATCGTCCATATTAAAATGTATACTGAAAACCAGTGAGTCAGATACACCACAAAAATATGACCCCTGTCAGTAATGCAACTGCCAAAAATGCATTTCAGTGTATTAAAATAACATCATGTTCTCAAACCACTAGGTTTATTCCAGTATATCACTTTTCTATATACCTCCCATATCTCATCTTACAAGAGATTTACTCATTGCCTTATTAACCCTTTGCGGTTCTATATTAGACCAGGTCCGACATTACAATTTTCCCTTTCTGTTCCGATGTCGGACCCTGTCTGACATCATCAAAAAGACGTCAAGCACAAGTGTCTTGTCGTTTTTTCTCCAGAAAAAGCAGAGAACCCTTTCAATGGCCCGAGTGAGATCGATAGGAGCCGAAAAAAAAGGGAGGCGGGTCTGAATGTTACACAGAGGCCCTGCACCACAGACCTAACACAGACATAAACAAACAAGATAGCTGCTTCTGCATCCAGCACTCAAAGAATATCAGAGATTTCCAGAGCGTTTTGAGAAGTTAAAGTAACAAAAAAATGACTTGGATTGTATTACTGAGGAGTTTGGTGATAAAACGAAGGATCAGGAGATGATTTATCAGTATGCACGACTATACAGCGACTACACAGTGAACAAGGGGTGGGGCGGGGCTGGAGATGCAATACTGAGTGTCCTGTTGATATGCAGTGCCTTTTAAACCTGTTTTACTTTGAATAAAATTACTTTTAAACAGCGTGTGTAAAATAAACAGCGCATGTGACAAGAAACTGGACCTGATGCGCCTGACAGGCGCTGAATAAATGGACCGCTAAGGGTTAAAGAGTAAGTAACGGGGGTTCAGAAAAATATAGTGTTTTACATCCCCATGGGTTGCTACAGCTGTTTAAATAACGTACCTGTAATTTTACATCCTGACAACTTTTTACACTTATAATTTTTAAGATGTTTTCAAAATGGCCGCTCTAAACCACTGCACAAATAGCGATTTAAAAAAAAACAAAAAAACAAGTGCTCTAGCTTTTCTCTTCCGTACCACACCATGGATCGTTATTGCTGTCTTATCTGTTTGACAATGCGGCCAATAACCCTTACACCACCAGCATATTAGCGCGGCCATTTTGAAAAGAGCTTAAAAGTTCCAAGTGTAAAAAGTTGTCAAGATGGTCACAATGAAAAGAAATTACAGGTACATTATTTAAACAGTTGTAGCAACACGTGAGGGAGTGCAACTATATTTTCCAGAACCCGGCTACTTACTCTTTAAAGCAGATTACAAAAAAAGGACCACAAAGGTACACAGGCAAAATAATTCCAGTAAATCTTCACTACAGTGAAATGTATTTCCATAATTTCTTAGGTCGTATTTTCTTTATAAAAGACAAAGATTTTCTGACTGCTCCTTCCAGATATTTTAATGCAACAAATCTGACGCACATGAGTCTGATGACATGTGAGAAAAAAAAAAAACGGGAGTTCCAAAGGATGAGGATTCTGGGAGTCTGAGTTCTTGTAAAAACTATATATTTTTAACAGTGTACAAAATTATATTATTTCATTAGGAAGTAAAATTTACTGGAATTATTTTGTTAAATATATATACTGAAATGAGTTCAACTCAACAACAAAAAGAAGCTTTGGATTTAAAGAATATGCAGCTATGGCCAAAAGTTTTGCATCACCCTATAGAATTAACAAATCTTGCTTCATAAAGTCGAATGAAACCTGCAAATCCAGGGTCAGGTCACCAGCCATAAATGATCTACTGTCAGCACTCGATATACAACACTAAGATAAACGTCAGTTGCGTTTACCAACGCTTATTTTAAAATTATATATATATACTATATTATTATATTAAATATTATAATAGTTTCTGATACAAAGACCATCTCTTTAATGTTACAATTTATTTGTTTATTTGTCACAGCCTGCGTTGTTTTTTTTTGCATGTTAAATCAGTCTGTCTTCATTGTGCAGTTGCACAGCGCTTCCTCCAATTTCACATGACGAATATAAACCGAATGAGTGAAGCTACGGTAATGTAAAACAGTTAATCATTAAACAGTTTGATGATGTAATCTATTTTTTTTTTATCTGCTATCTTTAGTTGCTTTTGTACATTTTCACATTTGTTTTTTATCACCCTGCTAGACAGCTACAGTACCATGGTCTCCAGCTCTTGTTATGTAGACTAATACATTTATACAAGTCTACTTTCCTATTCTGCTTTGCTACTTTATCACAAAAAATCCTTAAAATAAAACTTGCGACCTGTGTTTTCAGAAACTGATGCATCCCTGGACAGAACCCAAGTTCTTAAAAAGCTGGCTATTAGTGCTTTCATTCAAGCAAAGTACACCAGCTTCTTTCCCATCTCTGATAACCTCGGTCCTCAATGAACTCAGAGCAAGAAGTATAATATGATTAGGGCTTCTGTTTTTAATTTTTTATTAATTTCATTTTTCATTCTTATTTTCTAGCTATTTTTTAGTTTTATGTAAATCGGTTTTTTTTTTGTTCTTTTTTCGGGGCTTTCGCTTTTTACAAATTGTATGAAATTATTGTTTTCCGTTACTTTCCAAAATGATTGGGCTTTTTTTTTCTGTCACAATAGTGGTATCTTGCACACTTAGTTGTATCTTCTTTCCTTTGCTGTCTTCCACAACAAACTACTTATGGCACATACTTCTGTTTTTTTTTTTTTTGTGTGTAGGCATTTTTTTTGCATTTCCCCACAATTTGGAATTCTGTTTTAAATTCTCACCTTCTAACTGTAATATAGCTTTAAATCCCACAAAGAAGCCTTCTACTGTAATTGTAATTTTAAATCTTGCAAGCGGAATCTCCATGTATATTTTGCTGCCAGTCAGTAGTTGGGGCGGGTTTAAAGTATTCAGAATGAATCAATGATAGAGACGAGTCAGGAAGGAGGGACATTGCCCAACTGCATAGAAAGGTGATTTGCCCTTGTTTTTTGAAGCTTTTTTTTTTTATGGTAAAGGGATGAAGTCAACCTGAATTGAGTAACCATTTCCAGTGTTTTTCCAGTGTTTACTGGCTATATACCGATTTAATTATTCTTGTATCTGGGCTGTTCTATCTTTTTTTTTTTAAATTATTTTTTCATTTAGCAGACACCTTTATCAGTTAAAATCAGAAGCCCTAAATGTGACAAATGTTGTAATTCATGCTATTATTGCACACTGGGATTAAGGGATCACTGTTCTCCAAAGGGGCAGGGTTTTCTAATGCAATACATTAGAAGACATTTTCCCATGGGTTTTACTGATTAGTCTTACAACTTGCTGGTAAAACCTTCAGAGTCCAAGGCTGCTAATTTACTTGATGACACATGCAAGCTGCTGAATATCATTACCTTCCCCATTTCCACTGCTATTAAAGTAAAATAAAAGAAACAGGTACAAGCTCTGACTTCAAGAATTGCAAGACACCCACCGGCATGACAGAATCTGAAGGGTTAAACTGTGCTTTTGAGTTTTTAGTAGTTGAAAATGTGGTCTAACAACCACACTTCATGCATCCTTATATAAATTAATTGCAATAAAATAGAGATGTTTCTTTTCTGGGGACTATGCAATAACAAGCTACTTATCACCTGGATAAGAAGTCTGAACCACATTTGGCTGTGCTTTCTGTGTAAACAGTCCGGAGGCCTGGGAATCTGAAAAATCCTATTCGCCTCTCTTTAGCTGTCCCTGAATGTATTCCTGTCTCTTCGGTCACAGAGCTCACATTACCTTCCAGCATCTTCTACCTCCTTCACGGTAACGTTACACTCAACTGCTATCCTTACTCTGACCTTGACTGCGTAAGCGTTTGCAAGAAATGACTGGCGCCATAAGCAAAAATAAATCCAGCTTGTTGCAACAGACAAAACTACTTGATCGCTGATGTTCAAAATTATAACGTGAACTGGCGTATCCTGCCCATGCACAGCAAGATGGAACTCGTTTTGAATGAATCCACCATCGTCCTACAAAAGTAACCACAAGTATGTATCCTCAGAGAGCATCCCTTTTATACCCAGTCATTACTTTTTATTAAGGAAACTGAGACTGAATATATATTCACATTTAAATTAATTTAGGTTGTTGCAAATCTTACTGAAAGAGTATGGATTTGCAAATATCAGAGCTCAACCAGGGGATGAAATATGCTGTCAGCATAAATATCCAAAGACTTGCCGATAATTGTGTGCTGAACAAATTATAATAATAACTATAAACTAATAATAGTTTTTCTCAAGGTTAAGCATTGCATTGAAAGGCTGCCTTGGTTAAGCCTTCATCTATTTTTCAAGCACTGCTCAGTTTCTTGAGAACCAGGTTGCCCAGAGAACCTGATCAGCAGTTATCTGATATCCTGGCTCTACACCAGTCATACATTAGAGGAATACTGGATCAAACAAAGACCCCCCACTTAAGAGTGTGAGTCATTTTTATGCTGTTTTATATTCCCAAAGAGCCCTTGTTTTACTACACTGTGAGTGGAATAGGAAAACACCAGTCAGGACCTGACCTGCAATCCTGACACATGACAGCCAATTTAGTAATTATTCAGGTTGGTGAGGAATAAGCACACTGTGTATCATATCAAACCAAATGAGCACAGAGCTCATAATCCAGTGTTTTAATAATGCATCACTGATTTTACTCTCAGATGACCTACATAACCCTTCACCATCTGTGGTGATGGTTTGTTAGGTTTTTCACAAAAAAAAATTCTCCACACACAGTAACTGGCCAAAGGCCACCCATCATACATACCCATTAAGAAAACAAATGTACATAATGATTTTACATCATGAATTAAAACACACATATTTAAGTTATGTAAACACTACCTCAATGGTAAACAGCCCCGAGGTAATCCCACAGTTTCAGGACTAAATAATGTCATTGCCTCATGTTTTAAAGAAATGTACATAAAGAATTGGTATTATGAAATTAACTCTAGGGAACGTTAAACTAAAAAGGCAGAAAGGTGGGATTTTTGATGAACTGATGAACATGGGAAGTGGGTAAGCTACAGAGAAATACAGTTAACATCAGATCAGTTTCAAGTGTCCCTTGAATTTTATTTTAAGCCTCTATATCATTTTTTAGGATGGTAGTTAAAATACCTCCACACATGGACATGGCTTTAAAAATATAGGAAATCTAGCCTTAAAATGATATATAAATCTATTAAAAATATAATGTTAAACACACAAGCTTGAGATTGTTTACATTGTGATAACTGCTGATCAGGCCAACTTTATCTTTAAACAATGATAAGAAATTCCCTAAAGTTTAGGGGCTAACCTACTCTAGCTAAGTTTTATGCACCTAATCCAAGTTTTGTTTTGAAATGATATATACACACAAACACTCTTCTCTGAAAATATGGACAATTCATTCCTTGATTCAGAAATGTAAGAGTAAAATAATAATACTACAAAAAACTAAATACAAATGAACATTACTTACCTAACTATTTTTTTTTTTTTTTTTTTTGGTTTTTTGCCAAGCTTCCCTCATATCATGTAAATATATTTCAACACTGTACAGAAGGAATTCATTATTGTGAAAAATATATTTTAGTATCTAGGCGTCATCTCTAGTCAGCTACTTACATTACAGAACACTAAGGAAAGCATTAACTAATTGCCAGCAGTACAGATTGAGGGCATTCATAAGAGGCTGCTGATGAATCATTGCAAGGCCTCTAAATCCCTCACAAACAAACACTGTTACAGCTGAAAGCACTGGAGGCTGTCCAATCCCATGAAGAAGTCTCACTGATACACGGGTAAGAGCTGACATCACCAAGTAAAGCTCCTACATACATACTGTTTTGCAGAACTACTGTAACCCTTCTTTCACATGACTGTTTCAAGCAAGAGAGACGCAATACAGTAATTGATATTCAAAATACTTGTAAAAACTACAGAAGATGTTAGCAATTATTATTTATTACTACAGCAAACAATATTTTTGGGGATGTCAGAGCTGCTGTTTATGTACCTTTACTCAATGAAAGCAAAATGAATTATGGAGAATACAACCTGATTTTACCCTTTATAGACAGAACAAGGTTCTCAGTTACATAAAGTACTGCTAGCTGCAAGTGTTGCATAACAACTAACCAGCTGCTACACTTGCCAGCTGTCTTGCTGGCTGATTCACAAGGTGTCAAAAGCTATCAATATGAACCGATGACTGTCTATGTCATAATGTTAATTATGAAATGGTGATGGAGGGAGCTGTACAAACCACAAATGTAACAACCACCTGTTCACATACATAATGTCTCCCACAAATGTTGCATCCATACTAATGAACGTGAATTACTTAGTACATATTTATTTATGTATTTAAATAACAGTTTAACTTATAACTAATAATATTCATTAGTGCTGGTTTTTGGAAATAAAGATTTTTTAAAAAGTCATTTGCTTACCCCTCATAATGACTGCTCAATGATTAAAGTATACTCTTTTAGTTAATTATGACAACTGTTTTGAAACTGCAACCTTTTTTCGATACTGTGATTACCAAGTTCATGGTTTAAGGTCATATATTACATATTGTGGTTATTACATATGTGGGCAGGTGGTCATTACATATGTGATTTGTACAGCGCTCTTTAACAACATTTAGTATTACCTGCTAACCAAGAACAATACGAAATGACTCCAGTGAGAGACAGCATTTACAGACATGCCTATCTGTACGGTAACTTAGTGTTTTAACTGTCACTGCAAAAAACAAAACAAAAAAAACATGTGCTGTAGGAAAACCCTTTGTATTCTGTTGTTCCACTGTCATGACATATCACTAACAGATAACCCTGTCTTGGAGTGCATCAGGGAACCCCTTCTTAACCTCATTACAATGTGGTTTAGGAGAATCACACCAGCACAGTGATTCATTAACAATGAATGTCAAGAAAAGAGTGTGACAGTTATCAAGACTCGTGATGTAGGCCTTCGAAAACTAGTTCATGGCTGCTATTGCTCTGTACCATTGTATGCAGTTGTCAGCAGAAACACACTGCAAATGGTCAAAATCTACACAAAATGTCAGCCAGGTTCTCATGGAAACTAAAAAGAAAACACTCTATCATGCCGTAATGACAAAGCACAACAATATCTGCATGTAAGCACAAAGACTGAAGCTGTTGGCACTGATGCTGACTGGCCTAGGAGACACAGATGTATTTGGTTAATACAAACCAAAACAGTCTGGCTGAAATTCCACAGATAGGTATATGTTTTACTGTTACTTGACTCACAACTGTGAGGATTAAAAGTCATGGGCCTTCTGTTACGTTAAACCTGGCAAGAACTAAAGACGATCAGAATATTGATTTTCTGTTCTTGATGTAAATAAAACATATACAATGTCAATTATGCACTTTTTAATTGAACATTTAACAGAATACTCAGACCTATTGAGCAGTACCCTAATCCTCTGAAGTACGCATAAGACTACCCTGTTGCTGTGATTTAAAATGTTTACTCTACTAGTTCACAGCTGTAAAACACTTATTCTCTTTGTTCTGTGCAAATAGTGTTTTCACATGCAGACAGTGTTAAAATAGTATCAACTGAAAAAATAAACTAAACTACCAGTTGGTTTGCTTGAAAATAGTTAACGATTAGGATTTAATTGTTTCTCTAAAGTTCTCTCCAACAACCGTTTAAAATAACTTTCCTATCTCCTCAATCCAAAATGTAACGTGGCTAGGAGAAAGGCTAACTCAAGAACTTGTTAGAGACAGCTACTATCAGTATCCTGTGCACATACAGTAATCCAGTTTCGTTTTTTAAAATATTTTCTTTAAAATAAGCCATCTAGCACCTGAACTGACAGCAGAAAAAGACAATTGAGACACCAGACAGACAAGTAGGACTGGAAACTCACTGCATCACATGAATCTGCTGTACAAACAGATGACCACAGTAACTGATGAGCTTACTTATAAGCAAAAACAACAACAAAACATCTGTTCATCCAATACTGTGGGAACCAGGGGCACTGACCTTTAGGAACCAAAAAGGTGCAAGGGACCAACAGAGTGGGGTCACAACTCCAAACACACATGCATTTGTTTTTGACAAAGAATGGAACATAGGGAACCGGAGCCTACTGTTGCTATGGGTTTCCAACCAATCAAATGTGTAAAGACATACAGCAGGATTCTGCTGGGTTGAAAGGCTCTCACCCTCTACACTGTCAGAGCAGGACATGCCTATTCCTGTGTCCCCACTGTCAGAGGTTGTGCTGAGACGTCTCTCGCGGTTACTGCTGCTGCTGGAGGAGGAGACTGCCTGCCACGTTGACTCTGCACCAGATAACCATCCTGGAGAGGGTACATCAGCACCTGTTGTCAAACCAGGGACACAGAACATTACATTAGCATCAATGGATGCCAACATGGTGTGCACTCTGTAAATTAGCATTGCAGAAATATCGGCCTAATGTGCCAGTAAAGTGGTTAGTGGAGAAGTGCTACTTCAAAACTGTTTTTGCTTTTTATTTTACTAACAGTTAAGCTTGTATAATTCTGTAGTGATTTTGATAAAAACACCTAAAAGTAAATAGTGGCAGGTCCATGGAACACAACAATGGTTCCATATTCTCTTAAAATGCATTGAACAGAATTATAGTTGAACTAAATAAAGTGAATCATTTTCTACAGATGAACCTGATATTAATCGTCAAATCATGAAACTTTATTAGTTAACCTGTGGACCATTAAAAAAAAAAAATCTTGTAATCAGATAAAACATAAAAATAAACAAACCCTCCCCTCAAGGAGGAACAAAAGGAGAAGGCATGGATTGAATCGGCCTATTGAGACTTGCTTTGTTAACAAGCATGCACTGAGGCAGGAACTGCCCCATCACTCACTCATTCGATTGGCTGTGCCTTTAAAAGGGCATAGACTAGCGGTGCACTAGAGGCATGCTCGCTCACTCATTCTACCCGTCAAATAACTTTTGAAACTGTCTCTGACGGGTATTTACCAATTAAAGGAAATGCTGGATATCTTTAAATAACTTTCAGATATCTGAAATTAAATTTAAGATATATCTCAAAATAACTTACTGTTCATTTAGGGAGATCTCGAAATGGGCAGGAAGTCAATTCAAAACATACAGCATTTTCACAGATATCTTGACACTACTTCCTGTTCATTCCAAAATATCTCTAAATGACAGGAAGTAATTTTGACGTATCTTAAAATGATTTCCAGATATCTCTAAATAAACAGGAAGTCATTTTGAGATATCATAACATGATTTAGAGAGTTTGGCATACCATGCTAGCAAAACATTATTTAAAGATATCTGTAAATCAATTTGAGATCTCTCTGTTTCATTTTTACATATCTCAACATAAACTAGAATATCTTTAAATGGTTTATTTATTTTGGCAAGCCAAATTATCATTTAGAGATATCTCAAATTGTACTTTAAGATATCTTGAGATATATGTAAAGAAATTTAAAGGAACCGTTCTGAAGATATCTTAATTTCATTTTGATATATCTAAAAATGAAACAGAGATATCCCAAATTGATTTACAGATATTTTTAAATAATGATTTAGAGCTCTCTAAATAACTTCCTGTTCATTTAGAGATAGCCCTAAAGCCCCAATCCCACCTACTGTGAAACCACTTACCTGGTTCATACCTAGGTTAACTCAGGTCCCAGCGACCCACCTTAGGATGTGGGTCTACACGCTTTGACCCAGGTTGAATGAGACAAAATGCTTGATGGCCATTTGTGAGCCAAAGCAATAACAAACAGCAACGGCTGTGTGAAGGTTTCACTTTTGCAAGGAACATTTCTGTTTTGCCATATTTTTGTTGCTTGAGACACACCATGAGCCAGATTGCAGCAATGATGTAGAAACATTTCCTCTAATCAACATTTGGGCCGACGGTTCAATCCAGAGAAGTCTGGATGGCAGCGTCCGTAACAAGCTGCTTTCGGGGCATTGATACTGGTATTGCTTACTTGCGTCTGTCATCCAGGTCAACCCTGCTTTATCAAAAGCAGTGTGAAATCGCATAGCCGACCCACATGACACCGGGTCCTGACCTGGTAGGTTCTGACCCGGGTAGATCATGCCAGTGTGAAAGGAGCTTTAGTTCTGAATGGACTTACAGTCCATTTAGAGATATCTCTAAATGCACAGGGAGATATTTAGATACATCTCTAAATTATTTAGAGATGTCTCTAAATGATTAGCATATTATTATTATTATTATTATTAATAATAATAATAAAAATAATAACTTATTTTACCAGATGCAACTTACAGAAATTAAACAAAATATAAAAGTATAAGTTACATGCAATAAAAATACAAATCAAATATAAATAAAGGAAAATACAAAAAAGATATATAAATAGGAGTTAATAAATAAAGGTGGAAGAGAAGACAGTGGAAAACAGTGAAAGACTGAACAGTCCTGAGGGTAACCGGTAGCTGGTTCCACCACAGTGGGTCAAGGGAAGAGAAGGAGCGAGCACGGGAGGAAGGAGAGTGAAAAGAAGGCATAATGGCCAGCACAGGATGAGCTGAGAGGGCGAAGAAGGAATATAAGGAGACACGAGGGACTGGAGACAGGAAGGGGCAGTATCATGGACAGCGCAATAGGCACGGGTCTTAAATTGGATGGGAGCAGAGATAGGTAGCTAGTGGAGAGTATGAAGCAGAGGGGTAGTGTGAGAGTAGTGGGGTTGGAAGAATACCAGAGGAGCAGCAGAATTCTCAATAAGCTGAAGAAGTAAAAAGGAGATGAAAAAGTGATCAGACGAGAATAAAGTGGTAACAGTAGGGGGTGGGAGAAAACAGGTCCAGTTGGTGACCAGCAATATGAGTAGAAGGTGAAGGGGAGAGTTGAAAAGAAAAATAATTGAGGTGAGAAAAAAACAGAAGAATGAGGAGATACAGTGTTTAAAATTAAAGTCACCTAAAAGGACAGGAGTAGGAGTAGAGATATAGGAAAAGAAAAAATCAAGGTCATCAAGGAAGTGAGTAGGAGGACCAGGGGAGCGACAGAGAAATGATCAGGTCACTTCAATGTACCTTAAATTGAATTTCAGATATCTGAAAGTATTTAAAGATAACTCAAAAACATTTTGAGATATCTTAAAATTATTTAAAAGATATCTGAAAATGCATTTTAGATGCCTTATTTAGCTCCATTTAAACATATCTGGAAATAATTCAGCTATCTCTAAATGTATTTTAGATCTCTTAAAATGATTTAGAGGTATATTTACATATTTATTTACATATTATCTTCAAATATTCCGAATATCTGGGAATGATTTAGAGATGTCTTAAATATCTTAAAATGCCATTTGCGATATCTCTAGATGACAGTTTGTCGTGCCATACGAAACATGTATTCCCGCATACTACAGATTGTACTGTTTACTACTAGCTGGCAAGAAAATATACAAACTTCTACAAATGATCTAGCACATGAGGTATATAGTATGCTAATTTAAAACCCATGGCAAATTTCTTAGAATTAATAGTCCGGCCGGTGACACATGAAATAGGAACACTGAAATAAAATCAGAGGTCACGCAGAAAATAGAATCAAAAGTAAATTCGCCGATAAGTAGGCTTGTCAGAAATCTCTTTTGACAGACGAGCGGTATGCAAGACAAAGAGCACGCGCTGTGGGACTGCTGAAGCCAAGCCAAGCTGTTACAAATAAGCAGATCATTTCTACTGGGAAAATCTAACAGTACTGTATTAAAAACATGTTATGGATTTTGTTTGAGCAGACATGTATTTATATAACCTTTTAATATACATACACACACACACACACACACATCTGAAATACGTGCTCGGGGAAAACACTGCATCTTAAAACTTAGCTCCTGCAGTCTGCCGCAGCAGGCCACGTTGTTTTAACAGAACTAAATGCTTAACAATATAGATCCATTTGGAAATTCATAATTCAATTTTTATGAAAAAAAACACAGTACTACTATTCGTATTCGGTACCAACTTAATACCAATGATTTATGTGACTCAAAACACTAACAACGTGGTCTGATATTAAATGAAAAACTTGTAATAAGCTACTGTATTGGCTGAAACAAATACGCTGTACAGTTGAAACACAGAAGCATCTTACATTACTCGTATTAACCATAAAACAACATAAAACTACAAGTCACTCTGAGAGATTGCACCTACCTGCTTTATAGTTATTATTAAACCCATCTCCGTAGCCCGAAACCAGTTTCCCCCACATTGCAGTTTGATTCTTTCCTTGTAAAGTTGTCTCTATAACGATAATTATTATTCCAATATGTATTGTCAACACAAGATCGCAAATGTTAAGCCCCAAAAGGGGAAAACTCCTATGTAAAGCCCATATTACAGTGTCTAGTTCGTGGATCGCGAGAGTACAGCGGAATTTTAAAAAAAGTTTAAAAAAAAAAAAGATTAGTCAGCTACAAACCAGTCAGAAATCTGAGTACAATACAACGAATTCGACAAGCTGGCTACAGTAACTCTAGGATGTGATCTCACAATCTGAGCCCTTACAGTCGCACTGGAAATTCAATTGCAGACCAGTCTCCTCCCACTGCTCCAAGCTCACACTTCAGCAGTAGCTCTCGTAGAAAACCACCACTGTGACCCAGCCAACAGCAAACAAGAAAACAATTCACTCAAACAGATTCCAACTTGCTCGGTGTCCGATTTCAGTGTGCGGGTTTTGTTCATAATCAGCAATGCTGCAACTGTGTTGGTGTCCATGCAAAACACATGTGTTCCCTATGTTGCGTTACAAACGCTATGCAATAGTCCCATGTTCGTTTGGTAATAAAACATTAATTAAGCATTGGCTGTAAAGCATTAAATCTGATATCCAATATTAAAACACCATTCATCCCCAAAGCTTTGCATTAAATACAATACATTACGGTACTTACAGTATAATAATACCCAAAGCATAAGCCAACGCCAAATGAGAAAAAACACAACTCCCCAAGTTTGTCCACCGATGTTGTCCATTCATAAATTATTTCCATCTGTTCATCATACTATTATATTTATATAAATACATATAGTAATATAACAAACCTGTAACAAACCTAAAGTTAAAAGTGGATGCAAGAGAAAGTGAGCCAAGGCCACAGAGAACACAGGCTTGCATGTTGTTGTTTACATGCACCATTCTAACTAATTAAACTGCTTGTTTTCTGATTACTTTCTTCTTGTCACTGTTTATTAATAAACTGGCTAATACTCTTTAAACACACACCATCAGCTGTTTTGCTTTTGTTTCAGAGCTCCTTTGTATAGTTTAAGACACATTCAAGGTATAGAGCCACATGAGATTTGGATAATTGTGAAGGTGATCATCTCAGCAGTGGTTTCTTTCTTTAACTACCGAGAATCTTGCAGATGACAGCCATCATTTCCTGCTTGTACAGGTTGCAGTAAGAGCATGTCTGTTTAGCTCAGAGTGTGTAGCAAGAATGCTGGCGGAAATTTGACATATTTTCTTCATATCAAATACAAATAGCAGTAATATTTATTTTTTGTATACCCTCCAGATTTAAACAAAATGATAAAAATAAAAAAAGAAAGCAAAGAGCTTGGCTCAGCTGATAATTCAGGCATTGCAAACAGTAACGCTCCCCTGTTTACACAATGGGTTCTTATTCCAAAAGAAATGTGTGCTTTGGGACTCAGATTACTGACACTTCTCTGTTTCCTTTGGTGGTGGTGCAGTAGGAAATGCTGGCGGCAGCAACACACAGTACCCAATAACAGTTCTCCTTTTTCAGCTTATCCGAGCAACACTTAGCATTCTTCTATCAATTATTCCAGCTTGTTGATTTTTTAAAATTATTTTAATTTTTAGTTTAACTCACAGTTTTGTTTTCCAAGTTCAAAATACTGTAACAGAATGTATACATACTCAAAAACCAAAATTATCCAAGTTCTTATTTTCTGAATATTTTAGTGGGTTGATGTAGAGAAGGAGTGCACAGTCTGCAAGCAATTGTTTAATTGAGGTCAAAATGAAAAAAAAAGGTACCATTAAAAAAAAAAGTTGATGGGGAAAACACAGAAGGTGCCATGTTGTTAAATAGCATTTAGGAATATTGTGGGACACTAAGTACCCTTATTTGAAACAAGTGCAAGTGCACAGTAACATTTTAAGAGAGGTACAGTATAACATAATGTTAATGGTATACAACTAGCAATAAGCTAGCTTCCCAGCAACACTGTTGTTTCATTGGATGGATGCACTTAATAGCCCAGATGAAATTCAAAGACATTGTTTTATAAAAGCATGTTCAGACATAAATGAACAAACCTTTTGTTCATAAAAGCAGTGTTTCAAATTGCCAAGCAGTTAGCTGGGGGACAGTGATTTCATATTGATGCAGCTGTTAGCTGAAGAATGTATCGAACGCTTTCTGACTTAACCAAAGAAAAATGCTCCAATATTAGCTGAAGAGAAACTCTATTTTAAATCATTTCTGTAACAAGTAAATTGTAAATGATAATGATTTAAAAATCAAAGTGCTGTTTTTAAAATCAATTTCAAAATGAATACCCTGTAACACAAACAAAAAAACAGTTGCCAGTTAACTGATAAAAAAACTAACATTTTTATTCAAAGTCATGGTTTCTGACTTGTAATTTGGAGTTAATGGTTTTGTTTTTGGATACATACTGTATGGATTTAATTTGGGTTTAATGCACTAATTGCTGAGCTGGTGCACTCTAACCATTGCAAATATTGCTTGAGTAATCAAAGTGAATATTAGTTTCTGGTGCAAAACGAAAGCAGGAAGACATGCATGCATGTATACTGATCAGTAAAGTTCTCTCCACAAATATGTCCTTCCTGTCTATTACAGTAGCGAGAAAAAACACTAATTGCAGAACTACATATATATACACCCCCTTATTACATGTAAATGTCTTAACCAATTTTAGAGAACTGAAACATGGAAGTGTCAAGGCAGATTAAAAATATGTGTAGAGTAGTGTAATAGGGTAGGCTAGCCATGCTAATGGATATTCAGTAGCTAAGAGGGAGGGGGGGAGCTTTGATGTAATTCAGATTAATACATTAGTATTGAAAGACACAGCAATGGTTAATTAACATCCACAGCAGTTAAAGTGACACCAGCAAGGAAACAGCAAGGACTGTTTTCTTCATTGTTCCGAGACCTTTGTCATTAAGTTTCCTGTTTTACAGTCTTCCTGTGGCTGTGTTTTCACTGGGACACCGTTCAGCTTCGTTCAGTGTATTGGCTGTGTGCTTCTAATGAGTGTTTATACATATGGTCGGGACAGGCTAGCACAATCAAAAAATACAGCTGAACTATAATGCTGGCATAAGTCATTAATGTGAATCTAAAGCGGTAGGCAATTAACATCAATCACTGACAGTTTTAAATCATTAGATTTATTAGTGCCCCAGACCAGCTGTTTGAGCACAGCCTGAACTATGACTTCAGAGGCTTGTCAGTGTCATTATAACTGCCGCATGGCTCTCCACATTCACAGGAAGCTGACCCCTATTACCCTGTCCTTGTTTTTGCAAGACACAGTACCTTGCTTTTTTCAGGAACAAACCCAAAATGCTAGCATATCCCAATCCAATGTGAATATGGAGGACCAGATTTAAATATCACCAGCTGAGACAAGGATCACTTTTTGGACTTCACTTTAGGGTAGATTAAATAAAATTAAAAAAAAATACAACTGCACTTTTTGACCTGTCTTATTTCCCTTCCTCATGGCACTTCCTCAATTGAACTTCCAGATAAACAGCAGAAAGACTGCATTACCAAAAGTGTCAAAAATCATGTTAACATTCGTTAGGCCTTAAAACACTTATATACTGCAGTAGTTTGATTGAATTCTGCCATAAACAGAGAAGTAATGCAGACAGTGAATCCCATCCTAGTTCTGAGGAAGGGTAAACATAGTAATTGAATTAAAACTATTTAAGGTGTTTTTTTGTTGACTAACATATTAGGATAGTGTTTTAAACCCATAGAACATGAAACCTTGGGCATTGCCACTGTTCCTCAGGTCTGTAAATGCCCTTGCCATATTGGGTTGTTGATGATTTCTGTCTAGTCCTTTTTATTGAAGCCCACAATTTGGTAAGTGATTTCGGGGAAAACATTGGTTTAGACTAGGATAAAGGACATAATTACTCTTCTCAATGGAACCCTGCTCCCTGACTGATTAATTCTTCTCCTACATTATTGAATAGACCATAAGAACATTTTCCAGGTTATTGTATTTCCATTTTTATTAGTCTATGATGGAACTACAAAACAAATATAGCATTTTTTCATGTTATGGTTTCTAATTTCTATAGTGCTCCTTTTGCCTGACTGTACAATATTGATCTGTATATGTGGTTATCATGCAAAAATTTTTTTATTTCCTTTTGAATCCTGGAGGTTGATAATATACAGAAGACTACTTGAATATCCTGTCATTTCAGTGTTACTGTTTCTTAAGTCTTCTCATAGTCAAATAACACTTGTTGTATCCTATCCCAGGGATGTCTCAAACAGCCGGTTCACTGTGTAAAGTTGGTTAATGTGTGATGGCATTGCATTGGCTTACACGCACCCTTCATTCTCTGAGGTGAGCTAGTTAGAAAAAATAAAATCTCTGTAGCTACTTGTGACAGGATAGCCGGGTGCCTAAGGTCATCAGAAGGTAGATGGAGACTCAAAACTGAGGATTTCAAAAAGTTTCATTCTTCAGAGAAAACGCAAACAAAAAATACAGCTCACAGAGTCAAAATAAAAGGATTAAACAAAAAAATCACAGAATATCAATAATAAAACCAAATCCTCATCCAAGTAAAAACTATCACGGCGAGCTTGAAATAAACACTGGAGCATTTGTTTGCGTGCGCTCTCTCTCTTTCTCTCTCTCTCTCTCAATTTGACTTGTAAAATGAAGCAATGGTCTTGAAGGCAGTATCGCAATCACACTACAACAGCAAACAATAGTAGCCATTACTGTCATCAGCAGAGTGAAGGATATCCTTTAATGGCAGTTTTTGGTTTTTAAGAAGGTTTTGTATTTTTAGTTAGATAAGTAAAGGGAGAGAGTCTAGTATAAGTACTAGTCCAGGTTTGTGAAACCAGCCATTTGACCAGTTCCAGATGCTTTTTTTTTTTATTACATTTTTAGCATCCTAACAGCATTGCAGAGTATAAACTATGTATAAATAAACACATAAATAAATAAATAAAGGCTTCTCTTAGTCCTCTTAAGTGCAGACTATCCATTATGCCAGAATGTTTGTTTATGAATATCAGCAAGGACATTTTTGGGTATCCTTAGTTGAAAGGGTTACATAATCATACCATCAAAATGCCACAGTGACAATATGGAGAACATACCACATCAAAATAATCTGGCATAAAATCAAACATCTACCGTCGCGTTAATGAAATTTGCTGTCTGAGACGATATGGAACGGCATGTCTTCCAGCTGGCAAAATGCTTGTTGGGTTATTAAGCCTGTGTAATACACTATCCGTGTCCAATTGTAAATGTTTACTCAATTAATCAGAAATCAAGCCTTTGTCCAATTGTCTATGCAAATGTATTCCTGACAGAAAATAATTTTAAACAATAACAACATTCTCCTTCTAATTACCATTTTATTGAGGTATAACCAAATTATTTTGTTTGCTTTTAATACATTAAAAACATTTGTATTAAAGCAGTTTAACTGCCACAAGCCACCAACATTTTTTAAAGTATCCAGAACACAAAAAAGTACAGTAGTGGACATACAGCAATTCCAAATTGTATGTTAAAATAATCCACAAGAAAGTGTTGCCATGCCCCCCATCCCTATTTCTTCTTTAAGAGATGTTTCAGTGTTCATGAACTTAGCAGAGAGCATGGCACTTAACAAATCTGAGATATAATTCTGAGATATAATGTTAACACACTAATGCAAAACATTCTATTGAGCATAAAATGATACTACAAGTTAGATAGTATGTCCTATTATGAAAAGCAAACTGCTATTTTTTTTATTTTTTATTACAGAATGCTTATTAACAGCATTCTTGTTAGAAATACTAGTAATATAGAGGATGTTTTGGACTAAGTTTTTTTTTTTAATAATAGTATTATAGAGGATGTTTTGGACTAAGTTTTTTTTTTTTTATTAAAATTGTATTATTTTTAAAAAAAGACTGCATAGTAGCTACGTCATATCATCGATGTGGAGTATAAGTTACTTTTGTGTATGGTGTGGTTTGTGTGTGTACTGTGTATTATATAGATATATATATATATCTATATATATATATATATATATATATATATATATATATATATACATATTAAGCCACATATTGTTGTACATTACCAAGCCACATATATCTGCCTCTAGACAACCAGAGCTCTTCAGCACAATACACTGGCTCTGCACAGCACCCCAACTTCTCTAAGGCTTGGCCACTGTCTGAATAGCATTAACTGTGTTAATTCACTTAAAATTGGTATTAAATTAGCTTTTTAAATATGTTACATTCCGAAGCAATGCCTTCACAACCACAAGTTTCATTGTAATTATTATTATTGATAATTATTAATGCCACACTAATTTAAAAACATTATGATCAACTGCTTTAAGTACTGGTTGCATCTACTGTGTACTCAGAAGTATTATTTTGGCTTTGCTCCCATATTACAGGCACATCAACTGCATAGCAACCAAAACAATCCAAAACATTTCCTCCCAGTGGACAGAACACACCAAACTCCAGTATACCCGAAAATCATAATATTGTTTTTTTCTTTCTTATCTGCACCATATAGACAAGAACATTGTATTGTACCCTACCCCCCATTTCCTGTTACAGTGCCAGGAAATCAATGGCTTTGCCTGATCGTAATAGAGTTGCAAAAACAGTTCAGTCCGTTGCAATGTTTTCACAGACGCATATAGTACCAGACTTAAAAAACAAAACTAAACAAAAAAAATTAATAAATACAATATATTTTAATGTACCTTTAAAATATATATTTAGTTTATGCCTATTGAAATTTGTAAGGTACACAATTACAAATTATTTCAAGCAAGTCATACTCGAGTCATGGCTTCTTTTTGTTACATCTGTGACAGATACCTGTACTGACTGGCTGACAATCATACGATAACCAAAGGGTATATGTTTTCTAAAGTCACTTGTACAGTTCAGGTGCCTTGGAAGTGACAAATACAAATGAGATTGGATAACAAATGTTTAGAAAGGTTGCTAATAATTAACAGGTATCTGACTTACATGTTTTCTTCATCAGTTCCTCCGCATGTCTGCAAAAATGCCGACAGGAAACTGTGGTGTTTCTGGGTAACTTAACTGATATCTAGCACAATAACTCAATTTCAACCAACCACTTGCTTTTCAAATGAGCACTGACACAGACATTTCGAATACACACTTCTTCTAAATATATATGCAAACCTTGAGCAAGGACAATGGAGATAAAGGACTTAGTCAAAACTGGGGTTTTACACCTGGAGGACCAAAAAAAACATATGATTGCCAAATGCATTTTCCCTTACTCCAACATTGCAAACTTGCAGACACAAAACAAGAAGAAAACCATCACTAGCACAGCCCAGCTGAAAGTACTCACGTTCAGAAGAGAGATCGGCTTTAACTGCAGTTATAGTGTAATTAATCTGAATAAGTATGTAATGCTTAAAACATGATCAGCTAAACTTCTCCCTTAACATTGTACTGTACATTTATCCATTTACTGAAAACATGATTAAGACTCATCTGTCACATTGGCTTGCTGTGCAACATGCGATATACAATACAGGAAAATGTCATGAAAATCAAACTTTATTTAACTAGTCAAAACATACTTAAAATCATCTTTAAATAACTCATGAAAAAGCATTGTAAAAAGTGCCTAGTATATAAAATGTAAACAAAACTGAGTAACGTAACAGACTGTGCTTCACACTTAATGCAAATGTCCTTAACACCAGGTACCGCATCTATAGTGTAGCATGCATGGGGGAAGGCAGCAGCAGGGCTGGTAGGTGACGTAATCACACACAAAGACATGAGCCCGATATACACTCCTTGCAAAGGAGCCGACTCTTTTGTACAGCGGTATCGGGGCCCTATGCATTAGTGTGAGAGGTCCTGGGTTCATGCCCGCCCTCCGCCTGTGTGTGGATTGCCTCGCCCTGTGTGATGCGTCTGCCTTTGAGAACTGAGGTTAACTACATTGGTGTTAGTGGTGGGATGCAGGTGCCCCGACACGCACTCGTCAGACTGTAGCCTGGTGAGCAAGTCCGGGGCGGACTTGAGGCTGGCAGGGGAGAGTGTAGTGTGCACATGGGAAGGCAGCAGCAGGGCTGATAGGTGATGTAATCACACACAAAGACATAAGCCCCGATATATGCTCCTTGCAAGCGATCCACCTCTTTTGTGCAGTGGTATCGGAGCTATGCTTCAGTACGAGAGGTCCCGGGTTCGCGCCCGCCCTCCTGTGTGTGGATTCCCTCGCCCTGTGTGAGGCGCCTGCCTACGGGAACTGAGGTACGCTACAACATATACACAGTTTAACATCTGGATTTATTTTTCATTTGTGTCTCCTTCATGTTTTTATTGCCTTGCCAGTACCCTGGTGAGCTTCTACAGCAGGGTACTTTGTAAAAACCCCTAATAGAAGCAGTCTCCTTTTCCCAAAGCCTAGTAATGAGTCTCAGTTCTGGAATGAGTTACATTTTGTTAAGCGCTTGAACGCAATAAACCTATGGCTAGTGCTAGCCAAATGGCTCCTTGGATGTCTGGTCAGACTACCTAATTTTATGTAACAGATCAGAACCAAAAAAAATAATCCTTTTTGCAGAAATAAAAATCTCTTCCCCTTTAAGCTGTTATTGTTTACATCACCTGATTCTAATTGGATGTTTACATTACTTAGTGCAATACACCAAATGGTGATGTATTACAACAATAACAAAATCTTTAAAAAGCACCTTCAAAACAAAATGATCACAGGGCACTGTATCAGCATTAGCATTAATAACAGACCAATCTACATAGTCAAAACTTCAAACAATAGAGCTAAAGCACTAATACAAAAAAAGGAAAGATCAAAGAAATTAGTCTTTAGTGCATGTAATAAACCTAAATATTCAGGAATAAAGACCACAGGCATAGGGCAGCAACAAATACTTCAAGTAAGATGGCTACAGGCCAGGCCTTGTAATGTTTGGGAGAAGAATCTTAAATCAAATCCGATACAAACTGGTAACCAATGATTGTAAACTGGCTTGCAAGGAGTTACAATGCAGCACCATTACTGAATTAGTGTAGACATAAGGTACCAAGATTACTAACCACGATAAGGATTTCTGACCCTCATAATCAAGCATGAGACAGTGACTGAACAAACTGTAATTTAATATCTAACAGACGATCTCGAGGCCCACATTGCTGGGCTCACAGTCCAAATGCAAACAGGACTTGACAGCACTAGGCACAGAAAGCAACAAACTCCATCAAAAGCAGAATAGAGAGGAACAACATGTACACATGGACAAATCATGTCACTTTTTAAAGTTATATTTTGGCTATAACATTATTACCTCATGCCCAGATAATGTAGCCATAGCCATGATCTAATCCATTTTATGATCCTCCCCATTTTTTGCAATTTTTATTCACTTCCATGTAAGGTACTGCTTATTCCACAGGACTCAATTACAATGACCCACAATGTAAATTACCCAGAATTAACCCCAATGGAGTAAAAGTGACTAGCAAAGAAAAAGAAAATTCTGTGAAAAAACAAAACAAAATCTTGAAAACCCTTCTGTCTTAGGTCAGAGTTCACCATTCGTATGTCTATTCATTTCAAAAATAAATATGTGTAGCATTATTCACACCTTTGCACCATACAAATTATTCAAGGTTTTTTTGGTTGACTAGATTAAAAAACTATTTCTCAAGTGAAAGAAGTGTGCTTCATTAAACAGGAATAATATATGAACACCTTTATGCAGACAAGGTAATGTATGAGCTACTCTAGCTTAGAACATAGAACATAAGAAAGTTTACAAACGAGAGGAAGCCTTTCGGCCCATCTTGCTCATTTCCTTGTTAGTAGCTTATTGATCCCAGAATCTCATCAAGCAGCTTCTTGAAGGATCGCAGCGTGTCGGCTTCAACAACATTACTGGGGAGTTGGTTCCATACTCACAATTCTTTTCTTTCTTTTTACAACTATACTCAGCAGTATAAAGGTGATAAAGGGAATGTTTGATATTTTTTAATAATCATTTTGAAATGTCAATGTAAAAAAATGAGTTGAGGGCCTTTGTTGTCCAAAGCATTATTTGCCATCTCATTCAAAAATAAATAAATAAATAGAAAACAAAAAAAATCAAAAGTGAGGGTTGTTCTGGTTTCCACTAAAAGAAAAACATTAAAATCCTTCAAATACAGTGCGTCTTGCTGCAGGACTTAAATTACGAAAACCAGCTTGAAAGCAGAATTATCAACTACCTAATTTGAACGGATTATTGATGGCAAAGTGCAAATTTGATAGCAGGTGCAGAACGCCAGGTGAACACCATTCTTTACATACGCCGCATTTTTAGCGGCCGTTAAAATCAGACTTTACGGCAGATAAACCCAATTTACGGCTATCACTTTGCGTGTATCCTTACATGACCCCCTAGTTGTTAAACAAAAACGTTTTATAACACAGTAGAGTCACTTTAGGGTTAAACAAATACTTTAGTCTCAATTCATATGGGTTTAGAACAGGGATGAACAGGTGTTCCTTTTCAGCTATATTGCTGGAGGCCCTTTGAATATAGTTGTAATGATTACTGATGTAGGAAAAGGCTTTAGAACCACATGGCTGTTAACCGTAAAAAGGTACATATATATTTTCTATTCTATTTTTGATTCCAAATAGTCAAAGGTCAAATTTTCTATAAAAAAATATTAATACCACTTAGTTAGGTTTTGAAAAATAATGTCGTTTCTTTCTCTTTGATTTGTTTTTTTTTTTAACAGAAGCACCACCTGAGTCACAGTGCCTCCTGGGACACATACATTTATCAGGAAGAACCTCTAAATCAGTTGCCTGTCGATGGAAAACCAGACTGAATGCCTTATTTAATTTGTCAGCCATTAGCATAGAGCTATTAATCCGGGCTGGAGTGTTGTCAAGTCAGCTGTGCTGTTTTCCATTCCAACTGAATAGACAGGCGATGGTACAGAGGAGCATTCCTCTCTCTTCACGTACGCTCACTGAATACATTAGTCCCCCATAAGTGTTTTATTTAGCTAAATTAATAAGAAAACAAAATTGGGCCAACAAATGCTCACAACAATTAACTTCACTAGTGCTATTTCAATACATAGAACCACTGCAATTTCACAACAAGGGGCAAAGAGCTCAAGCATTCATTATGAGCTCAGAAAGGGCAACATCTCATACGCAGCAATGAACAGGCTGTTACAATGGATGCTGCCTGCTTTAATAGCGAATTGCTAATTTACAGTATTTATATGGTGTTGCATCTCGTCCCATGCCCCACTCTGAGGTTTTAATTATTTCTAACTGCAGAGCTACACTGCATTGTGTAACCCCCCCCCACCCCTCCCCCAAAAAATTTATAATGGGACTGCTAACTGTTTTCAATGAACACATTATACTTTGTATGGCTTTATTAACAAATGTTATAACCACAAAACATTACAGTATATCCACATTGTGTGTTTATTTGGATTTGGAACTAAAACCAGTGAATGTCTCGTTTTATTTGTTGTCTGTTTACCGGGATAAATAAAATAGGGCAATTAATACATGATTTCAGTTCATGGCAACATCTTTTCTACATTCCTGTCCAACAGTAATAGTGCAAATATCTCCAGTGGAATATATAAAAACATTAGAGTCAGTACCATCAAAAATATATCAGTACCTACACACACAGCATGTGGATATAATTTCAGAATATTTAAGATATTTAGACAAAACCAAAAGTCTGACAGATTTCCATTACCTGAGAGTACATATTAAAACTTTATGCTGATTAGAACTTGGCTCTCACCAAGTTAAGCACCAACTAAGATATTACAGTAAACTAATGTGATCCATCTGCTTCTCCATCCATTTGTGTTTCTTTCCATCTGATGATGTAGATATCCTTCTGTCTGGTGTTGATGGCTGAAATGTAATGCTGGCTCCAGGGATCAGCTTATTTTGCCTCCCCAGCGCATCAGCACACACAACAGCTGTGATGCTGGCTCTGGGGATGAACCACAGTGCGGTCTCCCCAGCGCATCAGCATGACAACCGTCTGGATTGAGCTATGTAGGGTATATCTCTGGGGTGTTCAAGTGGGCACCTTCTATCCTCAGTGTTTTCATCGACCAGCCCACAACACCTTAAGAGGGCTCGATAGTGATTAACAAATCACCCCCCTCCGTCCCCCACTCAACTCAGCCCAGCTTACTTACCCATACATCAGTGTTGCTTTCTTTCTACTGTGATTGAGATCCCCAGCCAGAATCGTTCCGTCTCAACCACAGCCAGTTGCTGCTCCTTTCTGCTGCTTCAGATAAGTTCTTCACTGTGCAACGCAACTCTTGGTCAATGAACCTGACATCTCTGAGAAACTGAGTTGTTGTGCCACAAATCTTCGACAGTCCACCTCCACTGGGTAAACCCAGACTCTCGATCCTCGCTGTTCCGCTTCAGCAGCTAGATTAGCATACCGAAGTTTCTTCCTCTCATACGCCTCATCCACTGCATCTTCCCATGGCACTGTTAACTTTACCAGATGAACAAGGTGTGCTGATCCAGACCACAAGACAATGATAGGTCGAAGGTTAGTGGTGGCAATCTCAGGTGGAAAAATAAGCCATTGACCAACATCTGCCAGAATCTTCCAGTCTCTAGCAGCTTTCAGTTGTCCTGGGCGAGGCTTGGTTTTAACACCTTTTCTTGGTTGTTGCTCTCCTGAATGGAGGAATATTGTCTTTTGTGTGTAATGCTTTGATGGAACTGGTGGCATGGGCAACTTATTAGTCAGGTTACGCTTGTCTTCCAATGCTAAGGCCAAACATCGCAGCACCTGGACAGCTATATAAAATATATACTGATTGAAATATTGATTGATTGATATCGATGTGTTATACAGGTGGCTCCACTATATTCTCTTGAAAGTAGATAGATCTTGTCAAGGGATACATTAATCTAAATTTTACTCTGAACTTACACTGGGGGAATAACTAATAGGCAATGGCTATTTTGGCACTGAAATTCATTAGGCAGAGGAACCAAACCAACTAGTCCTTCATTATTATGTTTTTATTTCTGTATAAGTTCCGATCATTGCACAGCTGAAATTTTCACTACTGCACATACTGTCGTTTCACAATATAAAAATTGAAGATTTAAACCCTTAATTATTATTGACCTACTTCGGGCTACTGCTTGACCTGCTTAGAAAATTGAGTTTCACTTGTACAAAAATACATTGTTTGCCATATTTGTAAGGCCCTTGCAAAGCTTTCAATATGTACTACAATTATTATGTGACCTTGTTCTACTTCTGGTAAGAATAATACCAGAAAGCTAGACAGTCATGCATTTCAGCAAGACAGGAATCTAGGTCACTGTTCAATAAGATGCATTTTTTCTACAGAAAAAAACATGCCTCTGCTGTCGATTGTCGGAGAGCCTTTTGTGTCAAATCTGTTGTTCTTCTAAATTTCCTTGCTTTCTAAGATGCTTGACATAGATTTGGATCCTACTGAGTCTTGGGCAGTTCTGGCTCAAAAACCACAATACATATATGTTCAATGTGCAATACAGTATGGAGGTTGAAGGTAATACACTGATGCGGTACTGCCCATACATTACCCTTTATTAATAAGGTACCAGCTCATTAGTTATTCAAATGACTTTGCCAATGCTTATAGGAGGTATACTGTTAATCAAAACATCACTGTGCGGAAATATTTTGAGCGGTGAGCACACCAAATTGGAGAGAAAACTTGGGTAAAAAATTGGAGACGACTAAATTTATTTAAAAAAAAAAAAAAAAAGAAAAAAAAAAGGGTTTGCGCCATTCCAGTCTTCAGTCTATTGTGGAAAAACAATGGACTAAACGTGTTTACAAGAGTCCAATGTTATTAAGAGAAAACAATTTCAAACTGTGTTTAAGATTATTTATACATGTATTGCTAGAAATCAAGGATATTTTACATGGGCTTGTAATCAGTGTACACTCTGTGCTGGGCATTTTATGCAGAAAGGAAAATTTGTCAGGACAATTGAAAAATAACAAAACAACAAGGATAAACTAGGCGACTTCAAGAATGAAATGCAATTACTAGGATCAGCGATGAGCAATTAACGTAATTTGTCACGTCTGTTTGAAATAAAAATTAAGCGAAACAGGATCAGGCCCTGTCAAGATACGGCGGGTAACAAAATACTGACATTGTTTGTAATTAACATATTATTCTGAATTTAATTAAGAAACAGAATCGGCTCAAAATATGTTTAAAGGGACGTCATGTGATCAAAAAACAAAAAAAAAAACAAAAAAAAAAAAACAAACAAACCTGAACATTTCAAGCTCTACATATTACTAAACAATTTGACTGGATCATTGTATATCATTAACGTAAAGTGCTGGTATATAGGCTTAAGGATCAGATTTGCTGAAACTACGGTTCTGTAGGAAAACTTGTATATATTGTAGCGTTCGAGCAGATGAATAAACTTACTGACGGAATAAAACAAAAACAAAAGGGAGACAGGCTTGCGCGATTAAATTGAGAATGGCAAAAACGTTATTTTTCGTGGCGGAACTCAACACACAGCTTCTGCTTCTGCTTTTATTAATCCACTAGCGGCATGAGACTACCAATAGGTAGGGGGAATCACTAAAGCCCCGTGAAATTATCTTTATTTGTTATCATTTTTCGTTTTATTATTCATGAATTTTGTTTTATTTCGTTGTTATCCACTACATTTTTTGTTTTATTACAGATACACATTAATAAAATAATTCTAAATAAATAAAAAGAAAGTATAGATGTTTTAACTATATACATTTTTTTTTAATCGTCTCCAATGCCTTCACCTCAGTTTTCTCCCAAATTTGGAATGTCCAATTGTATTTTATTAATCCCGGTTCACCACCGGCTGACACGCGTCCTCCGAGACGTGTCCCTGACTAGCTGTCTTTTTTCGCACTGCAGATCCACAGCGAAGCCATCAGACCTATAATGGTGGAGAACAACACAGATCTGAAGGACTCAACAGCTGGCCCGCAGGCGCCCTATCAGCCACAGGAGTTGCTGGTGCGCGGTGAACCGCGGATTGCCCTGCAGACCTAAGCCCTTGGGTGGTGCTGGCCAATTGTGGGCCACCCCCCTGGAAATTCCCAGTCACGGTCGGCAATGACATAGCCAGGCTGTATGGTGTATCCTGCACTCCACGTGGAGCGCCTTTACTGTCTGGAGGTGCAGCTCAGGAGCCCTATATACATATTTTTTCTATTATTTTGACATAAACAGACCTAGCACAGAAAAATAATTACCATAATCTGTCATTAGTGACAGTAACGGAAATGTAGTTCGGAGAGGTCCATGCAGGTACATGGGAAGCCATCATGAGGCAGGGAATGCAATTTAAAAGTTTTTAAAAAGTTGTCAAAATGTTCAATAAAATAAAATAAAATAAAACAATACACACACCTTATGTAAACAGTTGTAGCAACACATAGGAACATGTGACACAATAAAATAAAAAGGAGAAATCCAGAGAGTTGTACCAATGTGTTTGACAAGTCCACATCGCCCTGTGTTTTGTGATGTGGCATTGAACATTTTGCTGTACTGAAATAATAAGGCCTCCAGTTGGTGGATCTGCTGCTGCGATACAGGCAAAGCTTCAAGTGAGATAAAAGGCATTGGAATTGAAGCAGCTACCATGCTACCCTGAAGAGTGGGCTGAGGGGGTTAATAACCAATTCGTTTTCATTGATATGATAGAACTGTCCCAGGTGGGTACCCTGATGAATTTTCAGCAACTGACTGGTTGGGTTCAACAGGCAGACAGCAACAACTCCCTTTTCAACAGCAGCTACGATGTATGTAACAACAAGCTTTGTGTTATCATCAGGGTTTGGCTCCAAATAGCCTACATAATTATCTGGACGTGTGCCAGCTACCCTTGGTGACCACACACAAGCAGGGACAATAATTTCACTCAATAGAGGCACAGTCACTGTTGTTAAGATTGACACATTAAAGATTTCTAGGACAGTCCTTGAGGAATGGTCAAGTACCATAGTTGAGGTGTACAATGTCTAATGTCAAGGACAGCATGGTGCCTGGCTAAGAAGTCCCACCCTAAAAGCACTGACTGTGAAGCATCTTCGAACAACACACACTTCATGCTGAAATTTCTCTTTTTCAAGGCGCATTGTCATCGTTAGTGTGCCAAGTGTGTCCAGTAATTGTCCATTAACAGCACGAGCCATCACGTGCTGTTTATGAATGGCCATTCTGAACTCACCACTAACTATGACAGCTGAAGCCTGTATCAATTATAATTGTTACTTCAGTCCCTTCAACAATGCCTTTGATATAAGCAGTAGGCATGTTTTATAGGAAAGGAGTTCAAATCAGTTTTACTTCCCTTAGCAGACTGGTCCACTCCATCCTGTCACAAGAAGGTGGAAGCTGATGTCTGGGCTGGGGCTATGCTGGCCGGTTGTTCTGTTGGGTTAGCTTTGTCTATCATTATATGAGGAGTAACACTGCCATGGCTGCTCCAGTGTCCACACTGCTCCCGTACGCTTGTGGTCGGCGATCAGGTGAACAGCCCTTCAGTCTCCAGATACGTGACGAACAGCATCTAAAATCAGCACAGTCACATTTGCAATGTCTGCGCCTTCAGCTCTGGCATAATGTCCACCAGAAACTGCGCAGTGTGGCAAAGGTCTGTGGCGCCTCCTGTTGTGGAATGCAGGGGTGTCATATTGCCTGGTATGTTCGTTGTTTCAAAAAGTATTTGCATTTCTTGCATTTAATTAGTATTGGTGTAATTAGTCTGACAGTTTACTATAAATTATGTTTTAAGATTTAAATTAACATAAAATGTTTTTAAATGTCCAGTTTTCTCAATACACATACATCCTCTTACTCTGGTAAACATATATAGTCAGTCATTACAAACAAAACTGTTTCTCACCTGTGCAATTTGTAAGACCACAGAAGCTTACACCTAACTAAATAACAAGTTGCTGAAACACTGTCATCATCTTAAACCATATTTTTACAACATGAACATACGTGTTTTGGAATGAAAACATATACCATTTATTATACAAACAAAATATTGCATTCAGGTTATTAGATTTTAGTTTTACTTTTTATTTCTGTTAAGCTGTCCTGCTGTTCAAAAATGTGCTTGTAAATAAATACGTAATTTATTTTGACACAAATTTCAGCATTAAGTAACTTCATAGAATGAGTACCACAGGAGTAGTTAAATAATACTGCATGTTAGACTAGTTTACTTGTCTACTGTTTTTAGTGCACTGTGGTAATCTTTCTTATACAACTACAGCTATGGCCAAAAGTTTAGCATCACCCTATAGAATTAACTTTTTTTTTTTCATAAAGTCAAATGAAACCTGCTGAATAATGTTACATTAACATATTGAATAACATACCGCTTCGTAGTTTTCCGTATACTTAACGAAAAACTGACAAAACTGTGAAATTTAGAAATATAACGTTACATATTGTACCACTATTATGGCTTCCGGTATACTTTTGAGATATATTTTGCAGTTTCTTTGATTATATGATGTTACTTAAAAGATCACAATTATGTTCATATATATATATATTTTTAATTGTCTCAATCCTAAAACTGTAGGTGTTGCTAAACTTCTGGACATTGCTGTAGAGTGGTCTGCTGTTTTCAGTGCAGTTATGCTTCCTTGGCTTGTATATCGTTCTTCAGGGTTGAAAGAGTTGATAAAGTAACAATGTTACTTGCTCACACGCCCATGTGCTTTCGTTGTTCAGGCAGCTCTCAGGCTTACAAAACCTCAGACTGCGGACTGCTGATGACACAATATATAATCTGCTGCTTTTTTAGTTTTTGGCAGTCATTGCACCCTGGATAAAGACAAATATAAATGACGTGGTTAAATTTGAGCTAGCTGTGATAGGACATACTGAATTCCCATTCCAGGTGTGCGTTAACACCAGACCTAGTTTACCACAAGATCTGTTTTAAGCATTCAATCATAAAGTGATATTTCTTTGTTGTTTTGAGTGGAGTCATCTTTCCTACCGTGTCTCACAATAAGGACATTCTTAGGCCTGTAGGAGTTAAAGTGTTTGTATCAGGCATAGCCACAGTCTATGTGGGATCAAGTGTGGTGCTAATACATGCTGCCGAGGTAGTGAATTCAGTAGGACAGAAACAGTTTCAACAGTAAGGGAAAAGAGATACTGAGGATAGATGATTGACTTTTATAAGCTTTCATAACATCTTATTTGGAATACCCCTTCAAAGCTACCATACATTTTTTCAAATTGATTTACAAGACTACATTCTTTGTTATAAGCCATCTGGTATTTGCCTTTCAGTTTATTATCACACAACTATTTGCATAGCTCAATAATATTTGTTTCTTTAAACTGTATTTTTTCACCCTTGAGTCTAAAGTACTATTTTAGTCCAGAAGCTACAGTAATATAAAGCTGTGCAGAATCTTCAAGGTAATAAAATGTAGTCCTCCTTGTTTTAAATACTCACTTGGGCCCATCGTCTAACAGTTCTTTAATGACTTGCATATCTTCCACCAGGCATTCTGTTCGCCCCTGCAGTATAATTTCAGAACAGCAACATTTATCTTTACTCCTACTAATGCACTGCTTCACATGTTTGTTTAGTCTCTCCGACAGTTTGTATTTATTGTACTGATGTTAAATACTTGATGGATCCTGCCTCTAAGCACCTTTTTGTGCCATGGAATTATTAAGACCATTAAATAGAGTGAAATGGTCGCAATAGAAAGGTGCTCCTTATAGTGGGAGATCTTCAAACTGTTTTTCAAATTGAAAGAGTTGGGCAAATGGTGGTCTCAGTCGTAAAGTGAAGTTTAATGCAATACTTACATAGCCGAAAGAATACCATAGCTGAGGTCTATATGATGAAAACAAACAAAACCCATTGTCATTCAAGGGTCTGCTTCAAAAGGTGCAAATCTTAAATTGCCCAAACATTTTCTTACAGTAGATCAGCTTGTGATTTAAAAGTAGTTACAGAAAACAAGATATATAAAGTGGCAGCAGTGTTATGTACAGTAAATATAACTTACTCTAGATGTGACTTTGAGCTAGGTGCCAATAACACTGAGATTTTGCATCAATAATTGATGAGGCCCTTGCTTCAGCCACAGGAAGCAGTGAGCACTTAACTGCTCGTGTTACCCGATCTCAACATGGTTATAAACCATCTCGCCTGTATCAATAATAAGGCAGGCTGGGGATCATTTCTCTCTCTATGTAACAATATTGTTCCTTGAATATTCAATACTTGACTGTGTACAGTGCAAGTCATATTAAAAACAATCACACTGAAGATGTCACTGTAAAGATCACAATCATATTACAGTCAATAAAAGGCTTAAAGACTTAATCACGCCTCCTTTTTATGAATTCAAAGCCATACTTCTTTTGTAAAAGGTAAGACATTGACTAAGAACTCACTGTCTGACAATTTCAAGCAGCTTTTCCAGCTCTGTTATTGCAATTGTCTGACACTAATCACAGTTCAAATGTAAACAAACTTGAAATACCACGTAACTCAATAAGAATTATTCAGTAAAAGCAAAACCTGTTCTTACCTGTGCTAAGGAAGTGCAAATGAGCCATGTGATGAAAATTTCTGTTCTTCTATACACATTACGCTCGTGACAGAATTAGCCTCAGTGAACAACTCCTGGGCGGGGGTGGGGGGGTGTTCTGTGACCCTTACAGCCCCTCCACACTCAGTGAAACGCAATGCAGTCTCTTGGGGAAGATCTGGTTACCCATAAATAAATACAGTACTATGATTCAAGTGCCATTGCAGCTAACAAAAGGAAGCATTGCAGTTATGTTTCCTGTCATTGTATTGGCTTGTTGACGGCATTAGCATATTGATCAAAGTGAATAAACAGCAGTTTGAAGAATATTTTTTTATGAAAAAATACCAACAAAAAAAAAAAATTGCTTACTTCAAATTACAAAATGTTACTTACTTTACAGTCTCATTATGTGTTGATTGAAATGCTTGTCAAGAACCAAACAAGAAAAGTTCAATTTGCATTACAAAATGAATCACTTCATTACCTGTAAACTTATAGTACTGTGTTAATTCAATATAATCTTAATAAGTAGTCTTAAAAAAAACAAAAGCCTAATAGCACAACAGCAAATACTATATTTTCTATAATTGATAAAGAAATACTATATAACTAAATTTAATTTTCATCTCCAGAATACAATTTAAAAGTCTTGAAAATGTACCAAAAATGTGTTTATATAACAAAAACTTTATTTTTCATTAAAATTTGAAATGTACATACTGTACAAACTGTGACCGGTCTACATACCACACTTTTAGTATACCAGACCCATTTTTTTCTTTTACTAGATTCTTCTTCCCACTCAACATCTAAGGTTTCATCATCCAGCAGTGAACAGCAAAACAGAGTTTTGCTTGATATGGCATATCTTATATAAAGGACTTTCTCTACCAGTACTGTCTGTGTCTGTAGTTTATCGTACATGCACCTGTGCTTGTCTTTGTGCTTTAACAATGGTTTGGTCCACAGATTTCTCGTCTGTGGGGGATGTGAAGGAAAACATAGCGAGTATTGCTAATGTAGTGGAGGACACTACACCTCTGCTGGCATCACTTGGTGTGTGGCTTTTCACTTGTTCTCCTCTTGATTCAGTGGTGTCAGCATGACCCATATTATTAACATTAACTGTAATAACTGATCCCACTTATTCAGCTTCCTTTTGCAAGACTCTTGGATTACATATACAATGACAATCACCAGAATAAGCTAATCTTTCTCTTGGTTTAAACACAAAACAATTCAGTTTTGACCGGAGAAAACTGGGGTTCAGGAGGACCTGGGCTTTCTTAGTTTTTCTCAACGAAGGCACAGGTCTTTTCACTATTAGAGGTGTGCTGTGTGAAGGCATGTTGTCAGCAGTAGACAGGTAGTCGGAGCCACTTGACAGTGGTCAGATAAACCAGAATTTACTGTTACAAAGACTGTTGTCCGAGAACCAATTGTTTCTCGAACAACAGAACTGGCCAGTTTGTCTTGTGTAGACGACCTATCACTCAGAGCTGTACTTGCAGCTGTGTTGCTACTTGACAGAGCCTGGATGCTTCTGTTATTATGAAGTGAATCACCTGATTCAGTTGAAGGTTTCTCATTGCAACTCTCGTCTGGCACCTTTTGTACTGGTGATAAATGCATATCTGGTTCGGCCCCAGTTCTATTTTTCAAAGAGATGAACCATTCCAGACCTTGTTCACAGCTACCGTTTGTCTTGTGTTCTTTTGCAGATGTCTCTGTTTATTTAGAAGGACCTGCATAATTATTCTGTAACCAGAGGAATACAGAAGCACAAATACACGACCATTACAATTGTATTATAAAAAATACAATATATATTTATTAACCAAAAAAGTTGAAAGTTACAGAAAAAAAAAAACCAAAACCAAAAAAAACTCAGGACTAAAATGTCAATTATGCATTTTAATTTTTTTTCTACATCTAGTTTTAACCTTACAGCATATGATAATCAAAATGAGATAACCAGCCCTTAACATGTTACAGTCCAGTTTTTGTTTCTTACTTGTTAAGGCATTCCACCTCATTACTGATAAGATGTTAGATCCCCAATCCTTCAAGGAGAAGCTCATATGTGTCCTCTGGAAAAGAAGTGTGTGAACTGCAGTCCCACAATAAGAAGAGCACCTCCCTCAATTAAAATACAAACAGAGATGACATAGAGTTTGCATAGTAATCATTTATAGAGAAAAAAAAAGAAATGTATACACTAAATTGAGATGTAAAGGTAAATACATACAGTAGAACTCCTACTATCCACACTGTATTGGTTACATCGAACAAACATATTTGGGACACGTTTTCTTTGTGTTATGTACATGCAAATAAGAGTTGTGTTACTCAGGGTGAGACGGTGTGTAAAGGAAGTAAAAACACCCCAATTAAAAAAAAAAATTAATTAATGAATAGATGCAAGTCATTGAAATAGCAGCAACACGTAGAACACTACATTAATTAAGACCGCTCTTTATCATATACAAGGTCAGAAGCATACCTGCAGTGACAAACAAAAATTATGGCATCTTCCACTGTCACAATGTCCCTGAACATCAGCCTTGAATGAGCTGGAATCAAAACAAAATCCTCTTAAAGCATGTTTTATACGTTATAATACCTCCAATTCACTTTGTTCTCTCTACCAATGCTGTTACTTCTTGAAGATGCTGGAGGCTGGAGGGCATCAGTCTAAATCCTTGATGTCCCCTTTGGCTGAACTATTGAGAAACTACTGAGCCGTGTGGTTGATATTACTGGGTCTACTGTGGATCTCTAACCTATAAGTAACTTCACTTGTTTTGATTCCAGCTCATTCAAGGCTGAAGTTCAGGGACATTGAACATTCTGTGATTGAAAGAACAATGCAGGTATGCTTCTGGCCAGGTTTATGATAAAGAACATTCATGCAGGCATTTGAACACTTTACAACTTCTGGTGGAACTTAAAATAAATCTCACTTTGTGCTCAGCATCTTTCTAGCATGCAAATAGTGGTTCTGGCAGCATTTCACTCTGCTGTGGAAGCTGATAATATCAAATTAGGATAGCCTTGGCTACCTTTGTTTTCCACTATAAAGGAGGAGATGATCCCACTCCTCATTCTTAGTGGCCAGCAGCACAAGGGCCAAGTAAAAACGACTCAGCAGTGGGCTGACGAGGGCTACATTTACAAATAGACATACTGGGGTTAGTTGCTGCCAAAATGGTGGTCCTTGTGTTTAGCTTATTGTGTTGTGTTTAGCTTGTGTTTAGCACACTATAATAAAGAGAGAAAAAAAAAGTAACAGGTAATAAGTTGTTTTTACAAATTTTCTATCTGTTCTGACTGTAAAAGCAATGTCGCAGCAGCAAGTGGCAAAAAATCTGGGTATGACATTTATATCATATCAAACGGTTTCGTGAATGCTGGTCCTGTCGTATTCCTTGATGCTGTTGAACTCAACAATACAACACAGTCCTCCAAAGCACCAAAGCACCAGCCTCCAAATTCCATTCTCCAGAGTCCTTCTCTGCAGTATCAATAAACCCTGAAAAGACTTGAGCATGACAATATAGGGAGCAGTACTTGTGAACTAAATGAAACAAAACCTAACTATGAATAGTCATTTAAAAGTAATAATTTCATTATTATCTGAGATTAATTTCTTGGTGCAGATGCTGGAGCATATGAATCTGATTCCCACTTGATTTAGATCAAAATGATATGTTTGGTTGTAGTTCTAATCAGACCTTTCAGTGTTTTTTGGTTGCATTATCAGCTGTAAACAGAATAGCTTGGCAGAGTCTTGCATGGTTAGTAACCAGAGTACTGCTCGCGTGAAGACACCATAAATGTGACTCACCTAGAGGGGTTTCTGAATGCACAATAAAACAATGGTATGCAAAATGCTTAGTTTAGTTGGATCCAGTCAGTACTTGAAAACACACAGCTGCAAGACCTGGGCTAACAGAAGTACCTGCACTTGTGGATCTGATGCCAGCGGTAAGGACTGATCGAGGAGTAATCTTTGCAGCATATTTAAAAAACATTCCAGTCCCGGGGGCCCCTACTGGTAAAAGGTGGGACTCACCTGTAAAAGAAATGTGAATGTTCTTGTAAAGATCGACTTGTAACAGGTTTACTTAAATTCTAAGAGAGTATTGCATGTGATTGGAATACTGAGAGAACAAAGATGAACATTGCGTAGCAGTTTGACTTATCACATCTGCTGCAAGCATTAGTAATAAGTTAGGCATATTTTCACAAAAATCTGCCACTAGATAGGACATGGGAGTCTCATTTCAATCTTAGTGCAAAAGTCACCCCATCCCTTTAGCTAGGTACACTAGCAGCACATTAATCTTGGGTAAATCGAGTTAGTTATGGAGACTGAAGGACCATAAAAAATGAAAGCACTAAAAATACTGTCCTCTGAGTTCCAGATGCATCAATTCTTTGTACACCTCCTGACAACACTATGACATTCACATGTATAGGTTGAACCAAAAACTGGCAACAAAGAGAACGGAGAACAGGGCCTGGAAAGGTTTGCCGTAGTTGGGGAATGCCCTCTTTCTTTAGCTGGTTGATAACGTCTTCATCCAGTACACGCATGTGAAGGAGTTCCTCCTCAAAGAGTCTCTTGTCAAGCTCAAGCCTCTGGCACACAGTTCCACTGTTAGCAAAGTCAAATCCGGACCAGTTTGTAAGCAATGACATGAATGGCTGCAGCTCATTCAGTGATGAAAACCGTTTTAAAAAACGCTCCGCCAGTCCAGTGAGCATGCCTGTGAGAACGGATGCATCACACTCTGTCACGTTGGCATCAGAGCAGTTCATTGCTTCTTTAAGATGGGGGAAATGCATGAAATTGTGAGACTGCAGCTAAGCTGACAAAAACTGGCCAAAAGTTTTGCAACACCCTGTATAATTAACTAACTTTTTCAAAAAGTAAAATGAAACCTGCTGCATAATGTTACAATAACATATTGAATTACATGGCGCTTTGTAGTTTTCCACATACTTAACAAAAAACGAACACAAATGCTACATTTTGAAAACGAACATAAAATACTGTACAACTATAATGGCTTCCAGTAGACTTTTGCAATAGGTTTACTTTTGTAGTTTCTTTGATTACATGATGTTAAATAAAAGATCCAAATTACGTTTTAGTTTTTTTTTAAATTATGTCTCAATCCAAAAATTCTGGGTGATGCTAAGCTATTGGCAATAGCTGAACTTTCACACAAACATAAATGTATGGGCAAGATGCTTCTCTCTTGTGGAATTAAACGCCGTGGAGTGAATTTCTGATTTGTCCATCTTCAGCAGTTTCTCTCCCGAGGAACATGGAAATATCATTTGGATAATGGTGCTATTTGTTGTGTAATACAAGTATAGACATACAGACCGCTATCAAACTGAGCTAGAGTAGAAGCACAAAATGAGTGTTCACAGTGTAATTTTAAAAAGCATATAAATACCTGCTAAGGGATTAGTTTTGTATTTCTGCCAGAAGTCTTCAGATTCTTTCCAGACTTCCTCATGAATAACAACGCCTGTAGGCTGTTCATTATTAACTTCAATGAAGTTGGCTTTTAAAACTATCTCCAGTTCACAGCGGGCATTTTGATTGAGGGACTTCCATCTCTGCCGCACAATGCCATACAATAATGAGGTTGGCCTCTGATCAACAATTTCTTTCTACAGGGTGAAAACGCTTGTGGCCGTACACCTCAAACAGATGCCTGCTATGGCAACTTTAAATTATTACATAAATACAGACTGTAACAGAATAACTGATTAAATTCCTAATTCCAAATGATAGAAACCAAAAAATGTATTATTTCTTGATAAAAAAAAGGGAGCATGTAAATGTGTTTTTCTTTTACAATTCATAGCATCACTTCGAGAATTTGGAAGCCTGCATATAATTATACTATCGTATTATTAAACACCTCATTGAAAACGAGACAGTAAAAAACAGACTTGAATTAAGCAATGTATTAGCCAAAATACCCATCACTCTTGGATTATAGATTAGATTACACATGTATTTATATACAGCCATATACAGTAAAGTGTTGTGATCCTTTAATGTTTCCACTGGTTGGGAGGGTAGCAGAAACTTCCTTTATACACCTTTTTGAGAAAGTTTATAAAACAATAACCACAGGATGCATCCGGCGTGTAAGGAAATAACAGACTTCAAAGTGGATTAATCAGAACACATTTTTTAATACTAGTGTGGGAGGCTGCCATCTCCATGAACACGACATGTGTCTGCTAGTTATAACTATCATATGTCAAGCGCTTTGGGTTTTAAGGTCCAGGTTTTTAATACAAAAGCAAGGCAGTTAACTTCTTCTCCAGGTCTGACTTCGCTCAATTGGCGACAGGTTGCTGTGTTTGACTGCCTGTTTTTCACAGGATATGCTGATTTGGAATCTTAAGGAAAGCCAATAGCAAAGTGATTCCACTTGTCACAGATGATTCATGTTTTAGAAAATAATCACCAAGCTTTAACAAAAACTGATAGTTTAGCAGATTTGCAATTATCCACTAAATCATCTTCCACTGCTGCCATCACAGACCGTGGAATCCTTCCCAGAGACTCTGAAACTGTGCACTGGAATAATACAGCAGAACAGATGCAGTGTAAGCTTTCACATTTTCAATGGCAACAGTTTAGCATAACAGAACATACAAGCCTGAATGATTTAACTTACAATGTAAAAATGCCTTTTTGGTCTATTAGCTGTTTGTCACCACCGGGTGGAGACAATGCACTGCTGGAGTGTATCAAATCATTTAATGTGGGTTCTCAGCCCTCCAGTCCTGTCTATGTATGCTACAGTTTGCCTACATTCACCTGCTCTTGAATCTTGACTTCCTGGTAGTCCCTGCAGCTGGCAGATGTGGAAGAGCTTGCTGACAGGCAGGCGAATTTGGAGGACATGCTTGCACTTGTTACACATGTAGTCCCGCTCAAACTCCAGCACCTTCGCCATGCCGGCGCGTATGACTGTGCCAGGGACGGGCAGGAAGTGTCCTATAAGTCTGGATTTAGGTATGTGCTCCCTCGTCAGCTCAGGGCAAATCGGTGAAAAAGAAGGCAAGACAGAAATCAAATCTTGCTTCAAATTTTAGCTACATACACAAACTACAGGTGGTGGATTAGCATCTAGGCTTTGGAAGACAAAGACGTACTGTGAGGGACAGCTCCCTGCCGATTCAGTGAGGCTTGGTGAAGGACTTAATGCTGCTAATTCAAAATGTAGAGCCACTAGTATGATGAAAATGTTGATGACCATGAAATACAACAGTGTGAAGAGAACAAGAATAAGAATTAGCAATAAAATGTTAAATCCTAATTTGGCAAGTGATTCTCTAGATATAGTTACACATGTATGAATAAACAGACTCACAGACTCTAAATAACGTATGCTAAATAAATAATTTCATGACAATTGGATAAGCTGTTCTTTAGATAACATCAGGGTTCTATTACACAATTAAACAGCACACGAAGAAGTACAAACCTGAAAGAGACCTGACCTGATTAGAATATAATCAGTTCTGTGCCATCTAGCTTTAACCTCAGGATCACACAACACTTAATTCCAAAGGCTTAAAGCTAAGTTGGAATTGTCAAAAAGTCTTCTTTTATATGCTTTCCATTCCTAGAACAGTACGCTGCAAGATTCACCGAAGGGACTCTTTGACCTCTACATGGTTGGTGAAGTTTAAATAATATTTCCAGCCTGCATGATACATGCTTGTGGATGTATATTTTTATTTTTTATATCTCAAATGCCTCTACAATGACTTTAAATTAAATGTGCTGACTTCTACCCCAGGACTTCAGTGTAAACCAAGCCACAGCATCCATCTCATTGACACAGGGGTTTACAACAATGAAGGTCTTTTTGTACAACTACCAGTGCATGCAAGTCAGTTTACTGTCATTTTGTCTGAAAAAGTTTGTAATAAGGTTTCCTATTTCAGTGATTTAAAAGGTAAGTTATTTAGTTATCAGTATTGCTACGAGAGCAGTCTGTCCAAATGTGATGTCCGTTTCATTTTAATACAGATGTCACTTGTGTAAATTATGTCAAGCCCAGGGAGCACTTCATTAGGAAACACATTGAAGTATTCTCCAACCTCCATGCTGGTCTCATGGAATTCATCACAACTGCACAGTATGCACTTTCATCTGGTACCCGTAGCATATGGAGGACATTACTTTTGTGATGTTCTATCACATATGATTCAAACACCTGCCCTATGAAGGCACTGGTCTGAATTTAAAAGCATTGACAATCCCAGGACTGGAAGACCCAAAAAGCTGTCTAACAAGGATGAGCAATACTTGAAGATAATATCCTCAAGGAATAGAAAGAAGGCAAGCGTTGAATTGACAACAGAACTGGCAGAAGGCACAGGTGTTGTCATCCATCAGTCAACAGTCCAAAGCAACTTTGACCATTGTTCCATGGTCAATTTCTGTGTTCTTGTGCATATTTTAGCCTTTTAGTCTTATTCCCCTATTTCTTAACAGAGGTATTCTTACTGCAACACATCTTTTTAGTCTTGATTTCAAGAGTGACCTTTGTACTGTTGATTTGATGGACAAGGACATCTGTGCCTCCTGCCAGTTCTGTTGTCAATTTAATGCTTGTCTTCTTTCTGTTCCTTAAAGCTATTATTCTCAAGTATTGCTCATCCTTGTTAGACAGCTTTTTGGGTCTTCCAGTCCTGGGTTTGTCAATTACAGATGATGTTTCTCTGTACTTGTTGATTATGCTTTGGATACCACACCTTGAATATCAAGTGATGCAAGCTATTTCACTCAATGTGTTTCCTTCTTTATGCAAGTCAGGGTTGTTATAATAGTAGAAAACACTAGTGGAAGCTTTGAGTAAACTGTTGATGCTCATAATGCATCAGAGTAGAACAATGCAACATGTCTAAAACTTTTGCACAGCAGTGTATATACCTATGTAAAGCACACCCAGTTGTACAAAACACCACACTGTAGGCTCTCCAAACACAATAGTGCTCTCGTTGTGCTTTATAACTTACCAGATTCGTTTAGGTTCGATACATTCCACGGGACCTGATTATTACTTCTTTGATGTTATAAAAATCGATCTCTGTCTAAACCTTCATTGACATTACATAATTTGCATCTGCCGCCGGTCTCACACGCACATTTTCAGGTGGGGGGGTTGGCGTAAGCAAAGAGGAAGAGAAAACAAACACCATTCAATTGGGTTGACACATTTAAAAAGTACAAACTCGTCAAAGCCAAGTTTATAAACTGGCATTCTGCTAATGCTTATGGTATATATCTTAAAATATGTAGTGTGAAAACTATTTCATTTTTTTTAAAGACCCCTGTTTTTAAACAACCCGATTTTCTAAATTCCCAGACATCTCGAGCTGGGGGGGGCCCCCCCGGCCCCCCGGCCCCCCGGGGGCCCGGCGTCGCAGTTCAGTGGTGAATGTCTGCAGACAAACTCGGACTTCGTCCGTAGAAGCTTCTACCGATTGTATTTGATTATTTTATTTTTCTATTGATCGACGGTGGAGTCTGCCTTTAATGTTAACACATACAATTGTGTATGTATATATATATATATATATTATATATATATATATATATATATATATATATATATATATATATATATATATATATATATATATAAAATTTTGATAAAACTTCACCCAAAAAAAAAAATTTTTAATTATTAAACAATATACTTGATTAAATAGTAAAAGATGGGGACCCTTTCATAAATAAAATAAATAAATAAATAAATAAATAAAATATGCGGGAAATGTGAAAATCCATAAGAATGACTTTGGTCATTTAAAAAAAAAAAAATCTTTCAGAACATTTGTCATTATTTGCTAGGTAGTGCTGAAAGCTTCTTGTCTTTCACCTTGGATCTGAATCTGGTTAGGGTCACAGGTGTAAGGTTGCTCTTAGCTTTGACTTCAGTGGGTGTTTTTCCACATCAATAAAATGGCACTATTTTTAACACAATTGTCAGTCTCTTCTTGAGAGAGGCACAGGATTGAATGGCAGGGGGTATTCAGATCAAGGTAGAGGAGGACTTACAGATCTATGAGGGGCAGCTCTCATGCTGCCTGATTGTAACTTTGTCCCTCACCTTTCATCAGCACAAAAAAACAACAAAAAAATGTGAGGAAAAGAATCCCAATCTTCTCTGTACTGGATTTCTATTTTTGTGTGTTTCTGTACAGACCTGGACAAAGTAATGAAAGATTGTGATGGCAGCACAAAGAACATTCCTTTTAGTGTTTGCTGCCACTTCATTTACACCTTGGATAAGCAGTGTTACACATTGTGAAAATAATAATATATTATTACAGAGAAATGAACTCAACATGACTGGACAAATCTCACAATTATAATTTATTTGCATTCACGACTATTATATAAATATATTATATAAATATAATATTTTAAAATTGGTGAGACACTGTTATATCCATGTTCAGACAACCATACAAACAATTGAGTTCTACCAAAATCTATTATGCAGCTTTAACAAACTTTCAATACTGTGCCATTCTAAAATAAGGTACAGATAAAAGACAGTATCATTAGACAAATAATATTTAGTAGCATATGCACGACTTCAGAAATTGCATAAAAGTCAAAAAGATGTATTGTCACGGTACAAACAAGTAATCCATTCACAGTGAATTAATAAACATAAATCATGATGTGTATAGAAGTACAGATATTTGTCTTGGCATGCTCTTTCAAAGTCCTACACACCAGAGTCCAAAAGCCCATCCATAGTATCAGAACGTGAAGTATCTTGCAAACCATTCTTGAGGCTGTGGGTCTGGTGAGTCAACTGACGGGTCTTCTATCTCAGGAGGGCTAGACAAATGAAAAGCACTGGAGTTAAATCCACACGCAACGAGAGTGTGAATAACAAGACAGTTAAATGTGTAGTGAATTAGGGTAGAAAATCCAAATTGCATTAAGGACCCTTTTTCTCTGCCTTTATACTTGTTCAGCTCACCGTTTTATTTCTGAAAAGCTTTCTCCGCACAAGCAGTATTCTTTATGTTCTGCACAGAGAAATGTTAAGGTGTGATAATAAACTGCATTCAGTAAATGTTAGGTAACTAGATTGTTTTTATAAGGTCTCCTGGGTATGGGTGGTGAGTTTTTCTTCATTCGAGTATAACACATATTCATTAGCTATTTTACTATTTTACAAGGAAAATAACCCACAATTTTTGCCTGTCACTGGGCTAATTTGCAGTGTGTCCAGTGGCGGCTGGTGCCCAAAATTTTTGGATGTTCACACCTCAGATGCAGGTAAGGGGTGAGGTCCAGGGAGCCAGCCTCAGTGTCCAGATCTGTTTCTTGTTGGAAGCGATACAAAAGGTTTGCTCTGCAATGTCTTATCGTGGCAAACTTTTCAATTACTTTATTATTAAAGCCAGTAATGTCAGACATCGTGTCTTTTTTTTAATTGATAATTTTTTATCTAATCTTTATGTTTTCATACTAGAAAAAAAAAAAAAAAAATATATATATATATATATAGAAAAAAAATAAATATATATACAATAAAGTAACACACTGAATGTATTAAAAAATGTAAATGTGTCTTTATTTAAATTTAAGTTGTCCCTGAATCTAAATCAATCCCAAGTTCAAAGACAAAGAACAGGAAAAAAAAAAGACCTTAAATGGAAGTCACAATTAAGGCCAAAGGAAAGCAAAAAAACACTGTAATTTTTTAAGCCAATCATAGTCAGTTCTGGCTGACAGCTGAATGCTACTGTGCATGGGCGCTCACATTCCTGAGAGATCACAGCCCGGCTTCCGACCATTAAACAGATGAGATAAACAGCATTGTTGATGTGCCAGTGTCACGTGAGAGGGGGGAAATGAATATGTCCTTGTTGGACATTTTGCATTGCTACCCAGTGCTTGAACATACACAGTTAGATTTTCTAACGCTGGGTTGCCGCTTAGATACAAATTACATTTTCTTTTTTTTTTACATCCCCTTACTTTTTATGATGTATAGTAATTCAGACTGGTTCTTATTGCAATTAATTCAATTTAAGCCTGTTTTTATCAACCTGTTCACAGATACACACTAAAGTAGATGGACTGTGGAGTACTCCTGTTGTCAAAGATAATTATTTTATGCCGTGCAGCATCTGCATCTGCCCAGGTTGGGCTCTAGCCATGACACTGCCTGAGATTACTGCTGACTTTATTCCAAATAAAATGTGTTTATTGTTTCCATTTCATTTTTAGATTACACCAGGAAACTGTCTTTAGATACCACGTAACAAGTCTCATTGCATTCATCTATCTGACGTAAACATGTGCATGTTTCTTTAGTTTATTTACATAAACCTCAAATAGGCCTTAAAGTTTAGAAGCGCTTTTCAAGAGACAGTGTGCGGTTCAAGTGCATCATTTAATTCCTCTGATTTGCTGAGGGGTAAAGCTCATGTCTGACTGCTGGAAGTTGTTCTCTGAAAGAAAGATTGTCAGCACTGATAATTCATCAACCTTCTTTTCTCCTTTTTTATTTTCTTGTCAATTAGCTACAATTACAACAGGTTACCCCACATCACATTCTCCCCTCTCTGTCACCCACACAAAAATACACACCTTGAAGGTTCATTAGATTGTAAATCCCAATGAGGTGTAGAATTTAAAACCATCTTATATTGGTCAATCTACTTCAAGAATAAGGGACCATATTCAATTAACATGTAGCTATATTTAGTAAAATAGCCATTTAAGAAGTGGTACACTATTGTGATAAGTTCATGTTACTGACAAGTTAATCAAATAAATGTAATAAATATTGATGCATATGCACTTATTTCATTTTTATTCCAGATGCTTTCTCATGGCTATAACTGGAATGAATTGTGTCATAAGCCATTACAGAAATGCAGGTAATATAGATGAGTTACATGTAGTTTAGCTTTTCCAACATGTGCACAGTATATTGGTTACACTCTTATCAGTTGTCTTCAGGACATTAACCTTTACTTTTCAAGCTGTGTTGCTGCTTACCAACCTGCCTCATTAGAAAAGTAAATGTATGTACTGCATGTTCCCATAATAGAAAATGCAACCAGTTCATTTTAAATCACAGAGTCACTTTCTTTGTCATCCTATCTTTATCAGATCAGAGACTCATTTCACTTCTAAACACCAGGCCTCGGGAGGATCATCTCTGTAATTTAAAGACCTGTCTACTTTTAATACTGTCTTGAAGAAAATAATTATCCTGAAGTAAAACGCAAATATAATTTCTGGTAGTATTATTGGATTTTCATATGCAAAGTGATGGGTTTATTAAAGTTTAGGCCTAAATCTGCTGGTCTAAGCTATCCTGCCCACTGATTAAACACACTCTGAGGAAAGATTTGGTTATTATACTAATAGCACAATTTTCAAACATGTTGTTATTTGCCACTTTAGAACCATTTTAAAACACTAAAGTGATTTAGATTTTAAAAATGATTATAGGTATTTTTAATTAACAAAAATAGTCAAATGACTAAACTGATGGATACAGCTTTAAGCTAGGGTATCTTTACGTCCTCCATCCCTGAACATCCATCCCTTTGGTTGTTTTCCAGATATTTATGATACCAGTTATTTTTTAAATTTGATTTTATTTTCTGGCTGCAACTTTCGTTACCTTCAGTTTCTGCTTCTCACCTGAAAAAGAAATGTTTATGGTCTCAAAAACTTGTGTGTGTGTGTGTGTGTGTGTGTGTCTATATATATATATATATATATATATATATATATATATATATATATATATATATATATATATATATATATATATATATATATATATATATATATAATTTTTTTTTTTCAGCTGAGCCTATTAAACAGTCTCACCAAAGCCTTGTTGTACATTTCATATGTGGTCCAGCATGGTTTATACTAATCTAGAAATTATTCCTGAAGTAACCCATTTTGGAGATTATAAGTAACATTCATGTTGCACAAGCATGCATACATATGCCTGAATTAACGGTCACATTTTAACTAGAAACAATGACAACTACTGACGGTAATTGAATCATGCATGTTTCATTTAGTATTATAACGTATTCTACTTTTGAGATTTTTTTAATGGATGTGTATATAATTTACATTTATTCTTACGTAAAATGCTGTTAGCGTTTTGTGGTTATTGGTGTGCTAACAACAATGTGTAACATTTCATAGTTTGTGTTGCTGTAATTGTTCTCTAAGCATTATTTTTCTGCCAGTTCTAATGTATTCCCATAATAACCAGCCAGTTATTACAGGAAATATCAATTGGATGAGCCTATTGAAAAACATTTGCACGAGTTATTATTGCATATTTATTGTTAGTATCATTAATGTCAGTAATATTCTAAAATACACATGCATTATGCAAAAAAAGAACAAGAAAAAAGCAGTATAGTATTTCTGGGGTTTATTGGTTTAAAAAAAAACAAAAAAAAAAACATGGAATTTTATTTCAGTACAATAATGCATGATATTACATGCATTACTTTAAATGAAATGGCATTCCAAAGAATAACAAAACACCAATGTTATGGGAATACAACAAACAATATAAAAACATTTAAAATAAAATGATAATAAACTATTGACAAAAGAGAAAAGTGCCTTCAAAAGTGCAGTGTACAAAATATATTTCAAATTTATTACAAAAAAGCCCAGATCCTACAGCCAATTATCAGTCCTTTGACACTCTGCTTTTTATTTAATAATTTCACACATTTTGACACAGAGTTAGCACATTTATAGTTGTTGCTTTTAAAAGACAAAGTCAATTTCTTTGTTGGTGTTTTGGCAATTCTCTTTGCTTACATGCAATAAAACACAGACAACATGCAGTGTTTTACATACATGTTAGTTTGACCTTTTCATTACATGCCCCATTTCTAGTCCAATGCCATTAGAAAACCACATGTATGTTTAGAGAAACAGAAAAATCATACATTTCTTAAAAAACAAAACACCACAACAGCAATATCCCTTTTTATAAGCTGAAACTTTGGAACATTCAACCCTGATATTTAAAGTTTTCTGTGATAACACCACCTGTGATAAATAGCTAATATGTATTGTTTCTATCTAAATTAAAGCTAATTCAAATTAACTTCTTTAACAGTACACACCTATAGTAACAGTGTAAAGCAGTGTAATAACGTAGATGGGCTATTTAGTGTAATAATACTAATATAAATTAGTAAAGCAGGATGCATAATGCATGAATCTAAAACCAAAGCTTACATCATACCAATGTTTTAATATAATTTGTCATTGAAAAGGTTTGCATCATGCTGTGCATGCAAGACAAAGATTACTAAACTTAAAATTATTTTCATTAATCTGCAAAATGACGTAAGCTTTATGCCACCACCCTTTGGGATGTTAAGAAGTGACTTAAATATGAAAGCTTATAAAGTTATTACTTATGTTGTATATCACAGACAGGGTCAGATAGCATTATAACAAAGAGCAATGGGCAAAAATAAACAACATACAAACTCTACACAGCAAGTTATAAATTCTAAGGATATACAGCTATGGCCAAAGGTCTTGCATCACCCTATATAATTAACAAATTATAATTAATTATAATTAACAGTCATAAAGTTACTGAATTACATACTGCTTTGTAGTTTTCCATATACTTAATGACAAACTGACAACAAATGAAAAATGAGATATTTCCAAATCTAACATGAAATACTGTACTAATATTATGGTTTCCGGTAGACTTTTGCAATATCATTTTGTAGTTTCTTCGATTACATGATGTTAAATAAAAGATCTACATTTTTTTTTTTGTTTTTGTCTCAATTCTAAAATTGGCTGTAGTTGTATAATTATGTTTAGACCTCAGGAAAGGGACAGTGCAACTTTAGCACGTGTAAACTACTGTATATGGGATACATATACCAGTAGATGTACTTGCTATATTTCAGTGCCAGATAAAATTTAGTTCAGGGTAAAGTCAATGATGAGGTGTGGCTCACCTCACAAATTTCTTGGGCTCTTTCGGTGGTGTTGGTTGGGGTAGAGGTTTGCTACTGTTGAACTCAAGGTCGTGAATAGGGGAGTTGGGAATAGGTTCTAGGCGGGTAGGCTGAGGGGGCCCATTCCCCATTCCTGCTGGTTCCAGGGCACTGAGATTTGGAGCACTGATGAATCTGTTTGCTGATTTGTCATTCTTTTTCTTTTGCTACATAAAAGAAAAAAATATGGATTTGGACAACTAATATCACTAAATCCTTAATTGCCCTTATTTACTACTACTACTATTTAAACACTTGAATGGGTAAAACAAAACAAAAAAAACACAACACAAAGATAACATTGAACAAAAAAAAATCTCAAAGCTCCGATTACAAACTTGAGGTAAACAGTTACATCATGTGCATGCAATGTGATCCATTCCACATCTTCAGAGTTACTGCATTTACATTGGAATGGGACACACATTTTCCTCTTAATGCATTAGGGATCCTTAAAATTCCCTGATGCACTAAATATTTACAGGTACTCAGGTTAATGGTGTTTTTTCAGATCACTATTAAGCTAATTAGCTTTAATTGCTGCTCTAAACTTTGTACTTGGGATGCTGAGGCAATGAATGCTTGTGATGTTTCATTTGAAATCATGTTGATGCATGTGGAATCTAAATGCTCTTTTTCAAATTCAGAAAATGCCATATTAAATAGAGAATATAAAGCATGAATACATTTCACAAATGGACACCAAACTTTAAATTGTAGATGTCCAAATTTTCCAAATTATGGCAACCATGTCTCAGGTTTTATGCAATGGCTCATATGCCCTTTATTGCTTTACCTAGGGTTCTGTAGTTGAATACTGTTTTACTTACCTTTACCAGTGGGTTAATAACACCAACATTGGGGCTTGCATTAAACACTTTGTTAAAGTTAGTCTCCCTGTTCACCAGCTCCAGCTGATAAAACTTCTTATCATCCTGTTCACAACAAAAAGTTCAAATTCAGTCAGTTACTAAACTGAAGAGATGGAATGAAAACAGCCTGATCAACATGCAGTGTCACAGGCCAACATAGTACAATATTACGATAGAGCAGACACCACGTAATAGTTCTACCCGAACAATATCACGGTGAAATGCCTGAAATGCATGAGCTCCGTTCAGTAGATGCTATGAGAAAGTGTCAGCCCACACCCCAAGAGCTCCAAATTCCAAAGACTGATTTTTTCCCCCTGCCTTGCAATCTCATAAATAGAGGATACTGGGTGTTGCTTTCATCAAGTACTGTGTTTATTCAGTGAATAAAAATGTCTGAACAATCCATAAACCCCAGCAGAGGGAAAGTGGTGTGTGTGTTTATAGATATCCTTATAAGGGGAACAAACAGGGTATATTTATCCTGTGTTCTGTTTATATAACAAAATTTAATTTTAACTGCAAAATGTGGGTGATTTATTTCACCTGGTGGATTATTATCTTTATTAAGATGAAGTCATGTTTATAAGCAGTATAACTTAGATCACTGACCCATTGTCAACTGTCTGTACAATAGAATGTTTGGAGTCTGTTGGTGAACTGAATTCACTACAGTGTGAGTAGCTTGTCATTTGAACGCAAACATGAGCAAAACTAAGCATTAGATTATTTAAAAAGTTACGGTGCAGTGTCCCATAAAGCTGGATTTTACATTTTCCAGAAGGCGGTTATATACAGCAGTATACAGGAGTTTACCGACAATTTCTATCAGAAAACAAAAAACAGACGACTACATATTTTTTCCTGTTCTGCTTCCATGAGCTACTGTATAGTAGAACATGTGCTTTATATTATTCAACCTCCAGCTGCTGCATGTGAGCTTGAGTGTTTGAATTAAAAGAGAAGGCTTGTACACCTGCAATACAGCTGACAATACAGAGTGTAATGTAACCAGGTTGGAAAGTCGACAGCTTACGATTTCTAATGAATAAGAATTACTGCACAGAATGGTAAACTGGGATACTACTGAATATGAACTTTGATGCTCAATAGGTTCTTCCTGGTTACCCAATTATTGGTGACCAAAATGCACACAGTCTCCCAGGAATACAATTTTGTATAAATCCATTCATTTTCTTTAAACTGTGTGACAGTGTGGCTTTACGGGGCTTAAAAACATAAGCATAAGCAAAACCATCTTCAGTACCCATGCAGGAAGTTATTATTTCAGAACAGCGCCAAAGGAAAACACTTACGATAAGCTTCTTAACAAGTGACTCCCTCTCAGTCACCATGTCCTTTAACTCTGCAATAAACCGTAGATCTTCCGATCGGCTCTCTCTGTTTCTGAACTTTTCCTCTGTCCCCTCTAACCTGCAGAGGTAATAATAATAAAAAAACAGAGTCACACATTCAGCAAGCTTTGTAAAACAAGAAAAAAAGCAACACAATTTAATGAGAACAGGTACTGGAAAACTACTTTCTTGGGCGGATCAATTCCTGCCTTAGACTTCCTCTCTCCGTGTTCGTTTTAAAATGAAATTTATAGTAACCAATTAAACAGATCGGATTGTTTGCCTTTTCATTTTGTAGCTTAAAATTGATTTAGTTGGGGTTTTTACTCGCTCTTCAAAAGAGCCTGTTTTACACCAGCAGATATGTTTTATACAGTACTGCAACATGCACAAGCAATTTTAAATACATAAACAGAAGCAGGTCTCTCTTCAGGGGTTCTACCATTATAAAGTTTCATATTCCCAGATGTCTTAACCGTCAGATCTTCAGCTCTTCAAAAGAGGGAAATGGCATCCTTTGACAGTGATAGAAAAACTACAGAGAGCCAATTATTGGCAAAAGACAGAAAAGTAAGGATTGCTTAACAGATGGCCGAATAGAAACTGTGCTACAGTGTCCTGAGCAATTTCCTAATTTTCAAGGCTTGCAAACAGTCAGGCTATGTGGCAGTGATGGGGTTAAATCCAGCAATCACAGGTGAGGCCATTCCCCAGTTAGGTAACTGGTGCTAATTGGGGAGGGGCCACATGTATAAAAGGAGCCAGAAAGGTTTGTTTGTTTTAGGGAGTTAGGGGAGTATTTTTGACCTGTGTGCAGATGCTAGTATAGTGAAGGTGAATGCTCAGCGTCTATTGTAATTTTTTTGTAAACGTTTTGTTTAGCCCTGTTTATTTGCACCTATTGCTTTAACTGCAGCTTTTCTTGTCTCTGAGTCTCCCTTCCTGCTAATAACATCTTGGGCCACACTGTTATCTTGTCCCAGACGTGTACTGTATTTCAATAAAGATCTAAGCTTAGACCTGTGGTTATCTAGCTTGTCACCACTATTGTAGAGGGATTAATCCTGTCAGCTTCTGGAATGTTAAGATGTTGTTATTTCTACACTTCACAACATGAGAAGCTACATCACTTAGGGGGGTGATGTGTTGTTGGAAACATTAATCAGATCAGTGTGTCTGATACAGTACAATAATCAGAATACAAAACAATAGTAACATAGTGTAGTTTAAGTTAATTACAGCTTTGAAAGTAAAGCATTCTTTAAATAACTGTAACTAAATAACTTTAATAATTTTACAGGCATAATATAGAAGTTATTTTTCAAAACTCTGAAGAAATGCATCTTTGTACCTGTTTTTTTTTTTTTTTTTTTTTTTTTTTTAGGTTGGGCCCACAAAAACTGTGGATTTACTTTCAGAAAAAAAAAAAAAAATTAAAAAAGGTTGTGCACATTGACCCCCATTACCGCAAATACATGATGTTGAGCATGGACAGTGTTCCAGGTATTTAAGCAGGAAAAAATGTGGGCTATTGAAATATAGTAGGTGAGAGGCTGCTCGGCTGGCTAGTGATTGAGAAAAGAGACGTGTTCGCTCCCCTGCCCCAAAGGAGCTGGCCTCTTTTGAACAGCCACACTTGTAGGATAAAAGCTGGTTACAATGAACAATACATGTTTATAACAAGGGTTGGGAAAATGTCAAAAAAAAAAGATCACTGGCATTCTCAAAATATAGTTGTGATGTCATGAAACACTTGCGTAAGACCAGTGCTATTTTTATCACAGAGCAGTGCAATAGTTTCAGCAGTGCCTAGATGGTGCTCTCATTCAAGTGAAGCAAAATGAGGTCATCCCTTCTGATTGTGATACACCCTCCTGCTGAAAATGTAGGTTATTTAAAATTTATGACAAAAAGATTTGTACATACATACATACATACATACATACATACATACATACATGCATAGACAGATAGATAGATAGATACATACATAATATGTGTGTGAGTAGCTTTTAAGGTTACCTATTCATTTACAAATAGGATCCTTGCTTGAGTTCAAAACATAGTTCCTGGAATAGGGGCTTTGTAATAATGCCCACAGGATTACAACCCCTGCTCCTGCGATGGCATGTACTGTGTGATATTCTGGGGTTATAAAGGGCTGGGACTCCTGATTCCCTCTGGAGCTATGATGTCAAGGTGACGCATGCATGCACGCCTTAACTCAAAACTATTCATTTAAAAAATATGTCATTCCAGGGTCAAAATTATATTTCACAGCCAACCAGGTTGATTACAGTTATTCCTAAATTGTGTACTCTTAAATTTAGGAATACAATACAGAATACTACCCTTGCTGTATATCTCTACAGATCACTGTCACTGGGATGTTATCACAGCTAAAAAAATCATGTTGTGAACACAGCCTGTCAGAATGGGCTGAGACAAGGCAAAGAATAAGGCAGGTCTCTGGTGGCAACACTGAGGGCACTGCTCCTTGCTGTTCTTATTTTAAGCCGCTCCAATGCCAATGACACAAATTGCAAACAAACTGTGTTAAACTCAACAGATGGTGCTCAACTGCCTGTTTCTAAAGCTACAACAGAGTCATCAGAGACACCATAGAGAAACGGTGGGAGTTTCAGCACTGACAAAATTCTGATGTTGTTGAGCTGTAGAGAAATCCTTCAAGTACAATGGTAGTAAAAGCAAGAACAAAGTGTATTAATCGGTAACAACAGCTAGGATGCCTAGAAAGATTACACTAAAATAGTCTGACATAACATTGTTTGCTCAATATACCATAACATTAGTGATAATATTTTCATTGTGAAAACGTATTTAATCCTTTGCGTTTCTATGTCGGACCAGGTCCGACATTACATTTTTCCCTTTCCAGTGAGAAATGGTCAAGAATTTCACCATCCTACTGTGCAAAGCTAGTAGAGACCTATCCAAAAATACTCATAGCAGTAATTGCTGCAAAAGATGCTCCTACCAAGTACTGACTTAAGGGTCTGAATACTTATGCAACCAGTACATTTCATTTTGTACATTTTCTTTGCAAGTTTTGCTGACATTTAACCTCTTCCTCATATAACAGTGTTCAGTTTAACCACTACAGCTTTGACTAAAAAAAGTTTGTTTGAAAAACTGTGCATACATTATTTGTAATTTAACAAAATGTGACATTATTGGTAGGGGGTGAATAATTTTGCAAACCACTGTATATGCTGATCGAACAGGGAAGCCTAGGCAACAGGATACCACTACCACCAAACTGTCGTTTTAACTGAAGCATCCTTCGAATACTTCTGCCTCGCCGTATATTGGTGAATAAAACTACATGCCTTTCTTTCTGTGTTGCCCTCAATGATGACATCTAACAGTTTGGCTTCAGTAAAAGAGATGTCCTCCAGCCAGCTGCCAAGTACTTACACAACCACAAGACGCACACACACGTACACCCATGACATATGGAATGCAACTTACAAGATCTGTAAAGCTGTGATCTTATCCCTCAGAAGCTCCTGAGCCTTGTTGAAATCTGACAGCATATGCTGAGTCTCCCTGACGTGGACCGTGGTCATCTCATTCAGTTCCTTCTCATGTTTCTTGTTCAGTTCTTGCTCATGGACCCTGTTCAGAAAGAAATAACAAGCTGTGCCATTACAGTGCCGTACTACTGTTGTTTTTTCATTTATTGATTTAATTTTATTTTTAATATTTAACAATGTCTCCAGCGGATGAACAAGCATAACAATAAATATGTATCTAAAAATATACTTATTTTTTGTGCTGTTTTACGAAATATTTAGCAGAATTTTGGTATTTATTTTTTGTTAGCTACTGAACTGTTTTACAAGAAAGAGATTCATAATGTACTTAAACATAATAAAATATGCTATTTAGATAAAGATCCAGAGTCTGTTTTATGGTGCCTATGTTAAACGTTTTAAACAGACTGGTATTTGCTTAAAGTAGTTTCACACAGGGCGCACTAGAAAAAGATGGGAGACTACTGTAAGAACTTGGCAACCCAACACCTACAGTGTTTGTGTGTTTCAATAATACAGTAGTCACCAGACACAATATGAATCAATAAATATGTATTACTTGTCATGGCGCACATACATCAACATATGAAATTAACTGAAAAAGTAAAAAAAAAAAAAAAGTAATAGGCAAGTATATGTTAATAAACTATAATAATAATGTAACAGACAAACTAACATTAATAAACTGTCAAACTAAATTAACAGTACCCCTACACATGTAAAAAAAAATGCAGCAGCAATATACAAGACATGCACGTTATTTAACAGGATGGTGAAACAACTCACTAGAACGAGATACCCCAAATTTCTTGGCGACTTGTGATTCGGTTTTTAATTATTATTTTTTATTTAAGAGCTCGAATGATTTCCAACTTTTTACAGCAAGAGAAACAGTGGCACATTTTGCCATTTGTTTACATGCCATTTTGTAGCGATGAGTTGCACTCGTGGAAATCAGAATACAAAACAATGAAGGATATGATGGCGGTTCTGGAAAGATTTAATAAACCAATCAGTGTCCCTCAAGACACTCTCGCTTTTGAAAAGAATGAATAAACCATTTTAATTTAAGTTTGATGATGATGAGTTATCAGGTTACAATACAGTACTGTATCCGAAAAAATCGCTATTGGTACCAATAAGGTGTTCTTTTAAGTGAAGTTCCTGTTCCTCTAGCTGGCGCTTTTACAATGGGAAAAATTTGTTTCACCACAAGGGTGTTCCTTTAGACAAAGAGTTCACTTAGGAGGTGTTCCTATACGCGGAGAGTACTGTAGTGAAATGGAGACAGACTCTGAGACTACTTTATCACTTAAAGTAAATATTTCACATCTTTCTCATTTTTAAAAAAAAATGTATTTTAACTTTGCTTGCCTCGTGGCAATTTTGAGACAAGCAGTAAAATTTTTAATTTATATATATATATATCAATTATATTATATATATATATATATATATATATAGGCAGTTAAATCTTTATGAACAGGCACCAATATTTAAGTTTGGTTCTTTGGACGATTTGGAGGAAAAAGGCCAGCCCTGCAGCTGTCTAATCCAGCATACCAGGCGCCTGATCGATAGGGGCTGCTGTATTTGGTGACATGAAACAAATCTTGCCTACCCAAACTACAGAAGGCCATACAAATGCTGTGGGATCCCCTTCCAAAATCATCAACTGGGCACAGCTAGTTGGAAACCTATGTATGGATGTTTCTTAAACATAAATTTGAGACAAGCACCTGATCTGCTGGTTGGCTTCGCTCCGTATTTTCAGAACCTCCTTGCCCTTGTACTCCAGCTCCTTGGTGAGGGTGGTGATGTTCTCCTGCAGAGAATGGATCTCTTCATCCAGCTTGGTGATGTGGTTCTCTCTGCATCTAACTTCCTCCTGCAATTCTGAGATGCGATCCAGTAGCTCCTTCTCCTGTCAACCAAATACAGAATCGAACATGTAAATCAGGACTGAGGGATGACATACTGTAATTAAATACTACAGCTTGATATCAGGTGCTACAAAATTCTTACCATTTTGAAAAGTGTTTAGATGCTCAGGTGAAATCGATTACACACACGGTTAGTGAGTCAATTGCCAAACACAGATGCACACACAAAAAAGCAATGTTGTTTGATTCATTTCGTGTGTTCTGCATATGAATTCTATACTACGTAAAATGTTTTGTTTTGGATTATTGCTTTGGCATCACGTACAGGTGATCCAATTAACTAAATGCTGTTATCTTGTGGTTGCTTTAGAACATAGCAGTTTTTACTCTTCAATTTAAAAAAATGGAAGCAAGTTACTTTTGTAGCCCCAGCAATACAATTGGTTGCTCCAATTCTACAACATCGTCTTACACCTGGTCTTTGTACATGGTGTATAGGCAATAAGTAACCATTAGAAGAAATTACTGAAAGTCAACATATAACAATGAATCAAGCCACTAAATAAATTCTTCAAAACAATACAAAAAAATAACAAACATTATTCATTTATTAAGACTCTTGCTGAGACGTTCCATGTGATCCGAGCTTTTAAAAATATTGTCCTGAATGGGCTGCATATCACCTATTTATAAAAAACTGTGTAATCATTCCTCTTTAGCCATAGACCACTGATAAGCAAACCATGTGTGAAATGTAACTCTCCCACATGGAAAATGTATAAAAGTTATTTAAATAAATTAAATAGATAGCAGTGTTTGTTTGCCTCCCCCTCCAATACATTTTAGTTACTGTGTTGTGCCAATAATTTATTGAAATATGGTAATCATGTTCCTTTAAAAAAAAAAAAAATAATCCAGCCGGGGCAAAAATGAGTCAGATTGGATTTAAAAAAAAAATTAAAATTGTATGTTAGGGGTTTGTTATGGTTGGAGGACATGGAGCTGGTTTGCGGAGATTTGAGGAGGACAGGCAAGTTTTTATGTTTTCCACTGGCCTGAATAAGGCATCCTCTAAAAGCATCACCCAAAGGAGTGAATCTAAGCCATTCTGAACCTCGAATTTATTTAAGCTTGACAGGAAGAGTTGGAATTGAAATACAAACTATTTTGATGCTTAGTGTCCTCGTAGCAATTTAGTAAACTTCAGGGCATTTATTTCATTTATTTATACACACATAATAGTACTGACTGAAGTCAACTAATGACCCTATCCCCCCCCATTTCACATGTACTTTCAGCATGTTTTCTCATGGTTCACACTGCCTGCGAGGCAGATTTCATGAAATATAGGACAAATTGATTGTGAAGCTTTCTATCCTGTTGACAACTAAACAAAAACATTTCATGTCACCAGCAAATTGAAAGACTAGACAAATCAAAGCTCCCCTGCTTGTAAAGGAAACAGCATTATACAGTTTTCTCTCCAGCCATTTTTTTTTTTTTTGTAACTTAACCATAACAAACTGAGTAGCTAACAGCTAACTCATCCATTAATGAGGCAGAAGAGTGTATGAAAGCATTTACCAGTGACCCAACAATGCTGGTCCGCTGCTTAGCTGCTGGTTAGGCATGTTTGAGAATATAACAATTGTGCAATGTTAGTGGAAATAGCTACTTTTACAACCAGCTTCCTGTTTTTACAGTAACCAGGCATATACAATCTTTACTGAAGTCCTTTTGAAGCCTGCCCTCATGCAACACCTGAACTAGAAGTCAACATTGACCTGTTAACACATGTTTTATTTAAAAGCTGTTCACTATAGTGTAGTTCCAGCTTTAATTATATATATATATATATATATTATATATATAAAACAATTTGTTAGACTATTGAAGCAAGGCCACACAGAGCATTATTCAACATTAACGCATACTCCAACAACCGCATCATTTACTACATATTATGTTGAATAACTTCTTCAAAGGAATGTCAATGAAAAGTTTATTCAAATTGAGGACAGCATTTGTAACAAACACTAAAGAATTATGCAGAACACACATAATGGGTTATTAACAGATTAGGAATGAATAATTATGATGACTTATATAGCACAAACAATAAATATAAAGTGCCACAGTATTTAGTGTGATGACAATGATCTAGATTCATGATGTACTGTATTCAATTATTTACAATTGTAAAAACTAGAAGGTAAAATGGAATGTGTCATCTTATCTCACAAGCACTTGATCTGTGAGATGCAGAGTTTAAAACAAACACTTTACACCTTAAATAATAAATCAGATTCAATAGATGAATAGGGTAATTATATCCCCAAAAGTGAACTTGGTAAAATAACTGCCTCTGGTTCAGGAGACATGAAGAAAATGCATAGCTACTGAATATAAAAAGAAGAATTGCCTCTTCAGTGATATATGGAAACTTTAAACTCACGCCATGTCTTCTTTGCTGTTGTTGTTTTTGGTACCTTATTAAGGTTATTACATTGTTATTAGTCAAATAATAAAACATCTTTCAGTTCTCAAATTATATACTGTAATATTATACTCTATCCTTACCTATTATCAAAATTAGATTTAGCTGGGATCTATTTTGAAAAAAATACTTTTTGATGTTATGAAAAATGACAAGAAATTTTAGAAAATTAGGGCCTACAGAAAATGGTTGGTTTCAAGACTATTAGCGAAGAAATCTAAATTTAAATTATACCACAGAAAGAATGCCTTTCAAGACACAAAATAAATAATGAAATTGTCATTTGTTCTTTCCGTCAAATCAGCTTCGCCCCCCTCCTTCCTGTTTCAGATAAGCACTCAAAGAGGAGGACGAGAGCCTAGATGGCATGTTAGTCAAGTCTTGCCTTCTATTCAAAACATTTCAGTGGTTCCAAGGCTACATGAATTTTTAAAATGAGACCCCAAGAAAGAATTAAAGTTAAAGCAAAGACTTTAGTAGTTAGTAAAGTAGTTATATAAAATTACAGAACTGTCACATATGTCATAAATGGCAAGTATGTATAGTAGTATTATGAACTAACTTAATAAATAGAATAAGATGACACAGCTATCTTCCAGACTCAGGACTGATAAAATAATACCAGGAACCTGGAGAAACATGCATCCAATATGGGCAGATACCATCCGAGAATGACGAGGGCTGCCTTACAAAGATCCCATACTTTACATACGAGAGGAGGCCATTTGGCCCATCTCGCTCATTTGGTCGTTAGTAGCTTATTGTTCCCAGAATTTCATCAAGCAGCTTCTTGAAGGATCCCAGGGTGTCAGCTTCAACAACATTACTGAGGAGTTGGTTCCATACTCCAACACTTCTATGTGTAAGAAAGTGCTTCCTACTTTCTGTTCAGAATGCCCCTTTATCTAATCTCCATTTGTGACCCCTGATCCTTGTTTCTTTTTTCAGGTCAAAAAAGTCCCCTCGGTCGACACTGTCAATACCTTTTAGAATTTTGAAAGCTTGAATCAGATCACTGCGTAGTCTTCTTTGTTCAAGACTGAACAGATTTTATTCTTTTAGCCTGTCTGCATACGACACGCCTTTTAAACCAGGAATAATTCTGGTCACTCTTCTTTGCACTCTTTCTGGAGCAGCAATATCCTTTTTGACCATAACTGAACACAATGTTCTAGATGAGGTCTTACTATGCATTGTAAAGTTTTAACATTACTTCCCTTGATTTGAATTAAACACTTTTCATTATGTATCTGAGCATTTTGTTGGCCTTGTTTATAGCATCCCCACATTGTCTAGATAAAGACATTTCTGAGACAACATAAACCTAGATCTTTCTTCAATTTTCAGTATCTCCCATATGGTATTCATAATACACATTTTTATTGCCTGAGTATAGTAACTTACACTTTTCTCTATTAAATGTCATTTGCCATGTGTCTGCCCAGTTCTGAATGCTGTCTAGATCACTTTGAATGACCTTTCCTGCTGCAACAGTGTTTGCCACTCCTCCTATTTTTGTGTCGTCTGCAAATTTAACAAGTTTGCATACTATACCAGAATCTAAGTCATTAATGTAGATTAGGAAGAGCAGAGTACCCAATATTGATCCCTGTGGTATTCCACTGGTTACCTCACTCCATTTTGAGGTTTCTCTTCTAATCAGTACTTTCTGTTTTCTACATGTTAACCACTCCCTACTGTGTTCAATCTGGGGTGTAATCGTTTATGCGGGACTTTGTCAAAAGCTTTCTGGAAATCTAAATAAATCATGTCTATACTTTGCAATTATCCATTGTCGATGTTGCTTCCTGAAAAAAATCAACGAGGTTAGTTAGACACAATCTCCCTTTCCTAAAACCATGCTGACTGTCTCCCAGGATATTGTTACCATATAGGTAATTTTCCATTTTGGATCTTATTATAATTTCCATAAGTTTACATATAATAGAAGTCAGGCTTATTGGTATGTAGTTACCTGGTTCTGTTTTGTCTCCCTTTTTGTGGATTGGTATTATGTTTGCAATTCTCCAGTCTGTCGGTAGACTGTTGCATGATCTTGGTTAGCGGTTTGTAAATATTTTTTTTTTTTAGTACTATTAGGAGGATCTGATCCGGCCCAGGGGATATGTTTATTTTGAGAGCTCCTAGTCCCTTTAACACTTCTACCTCTGTTATGCTAAAGTTATTTAAAACTGGATAGGAACAGGTTGACATGTGGGGCATGTTGTCCGTATCCTCTTTTGTAAAAACTTGTGAAAAGTAATCATTTAATATATTTGATTTTTTTTTTCTCTTCATCTATGATTTTGCCATTTGTATCTCTGAGACATTTTACTTCATCCTTGAATAACCTTTTGCTGTTGTAATATTGAAAAAACCTTTTGGAATTGGTTTTAGCCCCCTTAGCAATTTTCATTTCTATCTCTCTCTTGGCCTTTCTAACTTCCTTTTTGACTTTCGTTTGTAGTTCCAAGTACTCTTTCTGTGTACTTTGTTCTTGGTCCATTTTAATCATTCTGTAAAGTGCCTTATTTCTCTGGCTTAGATTTTGAATGGTTATCCCTCTTTAAAACATGTTATTAGGACAGGCTCTGCCATGCAATTGTTTGATTATGATTATGGAACTGTATGGACAGATTGTGACCACATTATTCCACAAACTAAATATGTTTTTTCTCTTTGTTTATTTGTTTTAGATTTTCCCTAAACGCTCACTCAATTGTTACCCTAAGAATGAATACATGCCCATAAAAATAGAAAAATCGAAATAGCTACTACAGTGTTCCCAGGAAATTCCCACAGTCACTGTACAAGCTGCTACAAACACTAAACTAACCAATCTGCATTTTACAAGATGCTACACTACTAGCTACACCAATTTTTATGAGGCAAAGACCGGATCAAGCGTAAACTATACACCTAGAGATACATAGGAAAATGACTGCCCTCAGGCTGATTGTTTCAATACCTAATTAAACATATGGTTTCATCTTCAGATATGTAATTCTTACACATTTTAATTAGTCTGCTGTGAACAAAGAGGCTGTCCCCATTTTTGTTTTATTCTATAAAACAAGAGTTTCAAAATCTGGCCAGCTAAGATTTGAGGGCAATTAGTAATACTGGCTATGTTTACAATGACTTTTACTAAGCCAGAACAACAAGTTCCCATAATGTCACACACTTAATTGATTTTTTAGTAGTGAGTACGACCAGAAGGCCAGTTTGGCTTGTTAAACAGCATACTGTACCATTCACTTTGTCATATGATAAGGAAAACAAAAAAAAATATCCATATAACTACGACAAGAACACAAAGAAATCTCATTTGAAAATCCCTGACCTGTCTTGGTGCATGCACACATGTATTTAATATTTCGCTTAAAGAATTACTTCTCCTTGGCATTATAATGAATGGGCTTTCACTGAATATAATATCAAACAATACCAGGGAGGCAATTATGTGTAATTACCTAGTGTTACCTTTATTATTCTCCATAATTTGAGAATGCGTACAAATATACCAGTAAGATGTTGCCATATAAACCAATTCCAAAAGGTGTGTGTGTGTGTGTGTATATATATATATACTGGTGTATATATACCAGTTTATTAGATGTTTAACTGCCCAGACATGAAGCCTTAATAACTGAACATTTAAGTTAACATTACAGTGTTGGAGGACAATGAAGCTCTGGGCAGCTTACAGGCAAGCCTGCAGGCACCTGGCCAGTCTACAGGGGTTGCTGGTGCTTGGTGAGTGGAGGACACCCTGGCCAACCTAATCCCTCCCCACCTGGGCAACGCTTGGCCAATTGTGCGCTGCCCCTTGGGAGCTCTCATCCACAGTTGGAAGTAGAATAGCTTGGGCTTGAACTGGCGACCTCCAGGCTATGGGGCGCATCCTGCACTCTATGCGGAGCACCTTTATTGGATGTGCCACTCGTGAGCCCCATTTTACTATATGTTTAACAGTAATATATTTATGTTTATTTCACTACCATATGTCCCAAATGTTGGCATTTTTAGTGCAAGTGCTGTTTCAGATTCAGGGAATATTTAAACTTACTCCCATATTCCTCACCTTGTCACAATCTGCCATATATGCACTTTTGAATTTATACTGTATGGTATTTCTCTTTCCTCTGTAACTCTTGGGTCCTTGCCTTGGGTCACTGTGACTTCTACCATCACATAAATTCATTCAGGCATGCACTGTAAACCAGGTTCTAAACCAGCCTCTCACTTGTATTGTATCTAACTATAAAACAACAGTTTTTTTAACTGGGAAAGTAGCAGAAGATAAAAAAATGGTGTGGCAGGGCTGAAAGGCTTGTTTATTTTTAATGTACATTTGGCAGTGATGGGGTTAAAATCTAATTGATGTCAAATCCATGTGCAGAATATGGCCAGGTGTTGGCTGACTGATTGTCAATCAACACTGGCCACATGGTATATAAGAGGAGCTGGATCATTTACTTTAGGGAAAGGACTGGGAGCAGGTTGTGCTCTCTGTCTGCACTGTGATAGCATACAGTGGTTTGCAGAAGTATTCACCCCCTACCAATAACGTCACATTTTGTTGAATTACAAACAATGTATGCACAGTTTTTCAAACAAACTTTTTTTTTATTCAAAGCTGTAGTGGTTAAACTGAACACTGTCAGTTTGGGAGGGCGACCTTAGTGTATGGGTGGTATGATGCATCTTCCACTTCTTAATGATTGGACTTCACTGTGCTGAGAGGGATAATCTACATTGAAATTTTCTTGTACCCTTCTCCTGCTCTGTACCTCGCTATCACTTTATCCCTGACTTGTTTTGAAAGCTCCTTGGTCTTCATGGTTGCTTTGTTGGATGACTATGTCAGTTCCAGCTTGAAAGTCTTTATATACCTGAGGGAAATTATCTACAAGTTAAACCACTTTGAGCACACACAAGCTGAAACCAGTTCGTTAATTTTGTGACCTTTCAAACAAATCATTTGCACCTGAGATGATTTAGGGCTGCAGTAGCAAAGGGGTTGAATACTTATGCAATTGAGATTAATCTGTTTTTCTCTATAAATCTTACTTATTTATATTCTATATTTTTTTATTAACTGTATCAATGTGGAGTAGTTTGTGTAGACTCTACATGTACAAGTTTAATTTGAAAGCGTCATGGAGTAGCACAGGTGCCAATAAAATGTGAAAACTTTGCAGGGGGGTGAATACTTCTGCAAACAACTGTATACTGGAAGCATTGATTTATTCTGTTTTTAGTTTAATTTGTTAACAAAAGTGCACAGTCTTCCACCTTCGTGTCTGCTATTCCTGGCACTAGCCAGCCTTGACTGCAAAACTGGCGAAAGGAATTGTGTAATTATACATTTTTTTACTTTCTTTTACCTTCAATTGTTTTCAATATAAGAAGATCAAGCACTGTCTTTTGTCTCCTCATTCCAGAAAAGCATATACTCTGTTCAACAATTCAAAAAATAACATAATTTTGGGGAATTCAGGAAATCAAAGACAATGGGCAGAGAGCTAGCATTGTATATGGCCTTGTCATTTTGCTTAAAGTCAACCATAAGGATAAACATGTAACCTAAAACACAATAAGCAAGCATGCCGGAAATGATTATTGAGAATTCTGCTAACTGATATCTCAAAGTAGGTCTAAGCAGTTCTGCATACCTGCTGCCTGCTCTGTTCCAATGCATTCTCTAGTTCCAACTTAGCAGCTGCCGTTTCCTGCTGATGGGTCTGTCTGAGGTGGTCTATTGCAGATGCGTGCAGATGGTTCAACTCTGAGCGTAAAGAGGCTAGTAAGAATTGACAAAGTACATTAGAAAGTTCTTGAACAGTTACCAGAAAACACAGATAGTTATGTGGTAAATCTAGTAATTACAGAACATTAAGGCAGTCTGGTGTTAAATATCTTCTAAGCCACTGATTATATACATGTTAGAAAGTTTATTGAACAGAACCAAACATGAAATTAGATATTGCATCTCAGTTGGGCTACCTTGGATAAATAACTAAGATTGATATATTTTGCTTCGTATTTTTTTTTTTTTTTTTTTTTAATTACCATAATACATTCAATGTTGTGGACCTCATCGGCATCAAATCTGTCAGTTTTGTGTTTAGATTAATAATATGTATTTTATTTATTTTTAAATATAAAACTGGATTGTTATAAAACATTAAGCCACTGGAATTAAACATAGAACCACTGGAATTACTAAACTAAATCAGCTTACAATGATGTTTTAAGACAACCATTGTGAAATTATGATGTTTTAAGAAAACCCTGTAAAAACCATCTGGGTAATGAACTGTCTGCAAACTATACTTACCAAGCATTGCCTTGCCTTCATCTTCCAGCTCGAAGCGGAGTGTCTGCAGCTCTTGCTCTGATTGCTGTTTCAGGGTGTCAATGCTCTGCCTGTGGGCCTCTCTCAGACACTGCCATTCTTCATAGTGCTGCAGTCTCAATCTCTCTTCCAGTTCCTGCAAAACAAAAAAGAGGGAGAGGATTTTTAATCATTAAAACGTTTTTATACTAGGATATGCTTAAATTATTTAGATTTTATGCATCCTATATGTTATCCTGGAGCACATTAGTAATTCAAGTTTTATCAGGGCTACTATGAACTCAACATTAATGAAAAGGATTTACAGAGAATGGAGTTGGATTTTGGACTCATGCCATGCAACATAAACCCACAGTTTTATCGTAGGCAGCAAATAAACCTAATTTGTATTTAAGAGTGTAACAGGGCGATGAGCCCTGTACATTTATTTAATTTATTTTTAGAATGGGGTCTCCCCCTCCGCCCCTTGTCGTATTTGTGTTTTATGATTTATTTATATGACGGCGTAGCCGCGTTGTTTTGTTATTGTTTTGTTTTTGTTTGGGTGTGTTCTGGCAGAGGCAAGGTTGGCAGCTTGTCCTCTGCCAGGAATGATTAAAAACCTGATGCAGAAGGTGGCCATCGCCCGAATTAATTAAGTGATTCATTTGTTGCTAAATCGGGAGATGGTCACCAGTATAAAAACCTGCAGCTCTCTGCACTCCGGGTGGGTGTACAGAGGAGAGAGAAAACTAAACTAAAATACAGATACAATATAGGAACAGTGAAGGCGATTGCCCAACATGACCTATATGGTAGTATTGTTTTTGCGATTATTTTTACTTACCTGTTTTATTTTTGCTCTGCGAGCAGAGAGTGTCTTTTTGTTTAAATATTTATTTTATTTTTGATATTTAAAAATAAAACAGCACAAGCGCCATTGCACCGTATTTGCAGTGCCTGTGTCGTCTTCCTGCATTCTGGTCTGATGTCACCACATCGGCTACCCTGTCACAAAGAGTTAATGACTGACATGGAGGTCTCTAACTAGCAGATAATGACCTAGCAGGGTGGTCAGGCTCCCAACAACCTGCAGGTCATTATCTGCCAGTTAGAGACCAACATAGGAGTTCAATAACAATATTATAATCCAAATTATTGCAGTATTTTGGGAAGTCAGCCTCCACACACACACTGAAATACTGATTGAAGAAATCGTTGCTGAAAGACTTACCATATCTGTCATGTCTACATTATTGGGGGTGCAAATTAGTAATGGCTGATACCTGCAGTTCTTGTGCTTTGGTCTCCTCCATGTTGTGCATGTCAATGCAGTGGGCTTCTTCCAGGGATCTCTCCCGGTGCTGATGCTCCCTCTCCATCTCCTGGATCTGCTGGTTGAGGTGCTCTCGCTCCTGGTTGAACTGAGCCTGCAGCTGGTGTAGGGAATTCTGGGACTGCGAAAGCTGCATTTCCAGACTCTGCTTCAGTAAGGAGATCTGGCTCAAATTGAACAAAAAATGAAGATATGTCAGCCACACAAACACAAAACACTGTCCCAATGATATCAAGCATATGTTTAAAAATACATTTTTTTTTACTCTTTTCAGTTTTTTAAATTGCAAAGTCACTGTTCACAGTATTGGCCTTAACAAGTTTACAATTTCTGCATTGTTTTAAGCAGAAGGTTTAAGCTGACGGTTTTTAAAGCAGGTTCTTTGCATGTTTATTTCCCCCTGTAGGGAGATGCTTCAGTAGATTAAAGTGGTAACAAACGGCACTGAAATGACACATTTGACTTCACTGTTGTGCCTTATTCCTCGCTGGATTTTGTTTTACTTCAAGCACATGCATCTGAAGTAGTTGATATATAAAACTGAGATGTTGATATTACAGTGTCATTAGAGATTCATATAAGTAAAATATGTATAAAATACAGGCTTCTGTACATGCATTTGTGCCTGAAGGTAAATAAATAACATAAATATAAAACCTTATTAACGTAATTGCTGTTCATGCACATTGTCTGGTCATCTTTGTTAGTTCCATAGGACCCCATTCAACTGATCTTATTAACATCTTATTTCACGCCATCTTACAACTTATCTTTAACAAACGTGTTTAGTCCATTAGCACTTTCATTCAGAGGCAATGTAAATATATGTTGTTATTTAAATCAATTGAATAAGGCCCTCATGTTTCTTTTGCATATTAGTGGCTACACAAATTGGCACAATCAAAACAAATTAACCTGAACGAGATACACTGCGATAGAGCAAACACTGCAAAAGCTGATGGCAAATCATTAAATTCAAAACCATCCTGTTTTTTTTTTTTTTAAATCAAGCTTGAGCAGAAAAAAAAATAGTCTTGCATTGCCAACATGCAAAGTACACAGAGAGAGCAGTAAGTGCGAAGCAGCAAGTTTGTAAGTGCATTTCACTTACATTACTGATTGATTTATGTAAAGCTTCACCAAGATTGTGCCGCTATGAAGAAAGATCAAAGGAATAAGGGGAAACATTCAGAAATCAACTCAGAAAAACAAATACAAGGGTTATAAAGAAGGGAGATTAGAATACAAAATATGAATTGAAAAATTTGCTGATAAAAGAAGGACTATAATGAAGAAATAATTCAAGGACATACATTAATTACTTCAAAGCAAGAAAACAAACAAAAATGCATGTTCACTAAAACTCAAATTATAACAAATAACACTAAATTAATAAACTGACTGGACAGAACTGAAACATGTGGGCTTTATTATTTAAAAAGTAATTGTTAATGTACTTTATGATGTGCTTTTTGAGTGGCATTAAGGACAATGAACTTTAAACAGGGCAATATACAGAAGTGTAAACAACGAACATAAATATAAAATGCAATATGGGGGAAAAGGAAACTACAAAACAAAAGGCGCCTCAAATACAGTGAGCGCTACTCAGCTATTCAACAAGGTCCTGCTGACAAACTTGTGGGATTTAAAAGCCCTGAACTAATCCCTATTGCGACTAATGTTTACACATGGGTTTGTTGGAGGTTTTCGGCTTTTACTCATGGCGCTTCGATTTCGGTTAAAAACACAGAAATTGGAGGATATGGGCTTTTAAAAAATTATTGTTAGATGGTCCTGACTCTTCTCACATGCCTTGAGGTGCGTCATTTGACCCCTTGTACTGTGAGAGGCTCTGCCAAGACATGCCCACCTGCTGGCAAGGGATCCGCAACTGGCCAATCACCATCTGCTTTTCCCAGCAACCATATACAGCAGGTAGCATTTCCCACTCACAAATGTCTGACTTATTAACAAAAAGTACACAAAACCCCTGAACGAAAATAAACTAAACTAAAATACACTTTGCAGTCCTGCCATACATGTATTATTTTCTAGTCATAATTACACAATGTGTCTCACTAACAAAAAGACATTTTTAGGAAAAGGAAGCCATCATTAGGCCTAGCAAGCCTGTCCCTTTTTGTTTAGCTCATATCACATTATCACATTCTTGAATTATAGTCAGAACAAATATTTTAAAATATTCTTAAGCTTCACTGAATAAATATATTTTCTAATGTAGCATTAACATTTATCCTTTCCTAGGTGCAGTACAAAGTTATAACTGATTGGCAGATTTACAGACACTAATTTAAAATGCCTTAGTTACAATTGTGCATTTCATAAAACAATAAAAAAGTGATTATTGATTACAAACAGTGGAGAGCCTTAAAGTGCAAGTAGATTACATTTATTTATTTATTTTAACTTCTAGCCCTGAACCAAATTGCTGTATGATTACCTGGTCAAGGAGGTCCTCCATCTTCTTCTGCCAGCTCTCCTTGGCTGAGTTCATCTCCTGCTCCTTCTGCTGGGAGAGCAGAGTCAAGACTGACTTCTTATCCTCTTCATGCTCCTCTCGCAACTCCTCACGCACTTTTTTACACTCTTGTCTGAAATCAAAATGTGAAGCCGTTCCATAGTTATGGATGGTTAATGCTTACATTTCTATTTCAGGGAAACGGTGTTATCATTATAACCTAATGTTTCTTTTCAAGTACAAAATGTACCAAAGCCGTCACAAGGGAAATATTGCAGAACGACTGGAATGCTACAAAGCTAAGCAGAGAGGCTGCCCTGTGTATTACCATATGGAACACAGCAGAAGCAGGGCGAGCAGTAAGAAGGCATATAACAGTCGCCTCGGCCACTGGTGTGCCAAGGCATCTACTGCCAGTGGGTCCCCACCTCCTATTATGGAGAACCAGAGGGGACAGTGGGTTGATTCCTGGGAGGCAAAGAGAGCTATCTCTGCACTGCCAAACCTCTCCCAAACCCCTCATCACTCTGAGGCGTTGGGGACTCTCATTGAGAGGTCCGCAGCCCAGTTTGTCACCCTGGGTAGATGTACTGCCTGTAGTGACTGGAGGTTCTCGTGTGCCCAGAGTATAAGCTTGCGGGTCATGAGATGGAGACTGGGCGACCTGAGGCAGCCCTGGTTTGTTGATGTAAGCCACTACTGTTGTGTTGTCTGTACGGACAAACATGTCTCCCTCAACCCTCCTGTAAATATTTCTGCAAGGCCAGGTAAACTGCCTGCAGCTCTAAAACACTGATGTGCAGACCCTGCCAAGGGGGGTTCTGTGCACCTTGCGCACCCATGCCATTCCACACAGCGCTTCTGGTGACACTGCCCAGCGCTAAGCTGAGACGTAGATGTGCAGGCTGTTTCCACCACCAGTGATGAGACACTGTCAATAGGCAGCCACAGTTCAAAATGGGCTGAAAAACCCTGCTGTTGAATTAGGCCTGCAGAGGACTCATGCACAGGAGACCCAAAGGAAGTGTCTGGGAAGCTGCTGCCATCAAGCCCAGAAGTTCTCTGGAATGCAACTACTGTGAGTGCTCTGTTGAGCTGAAAGAGCTCTAATCAATTGGCTATTCTCTGCACTCTGTTGTCCGACACAGTGGACAGCATGGACCAGGAGTCCAAGCACACTGTAGATAGCAGGCTGTCTGAGAAGGCGTGAGCTGGCTCTTCGAGGCCCAATCATTGAAGGTGGCTTGTGACAAGTTCCGTGTGGGCCTCTGTCTGTGCTGGAAACTGGACGCAAATGAGCCAGTCGTCCAATATTTGAGCACTCTGATGCCTTTGAGTCTCAAAGGAGCCAGGACAGCTTCCATGCACTTTGAGAAGGCATTTGGGAGCAAGGGAGAGGCCAAATGGCAAGAAACAGAACTCGTACGCTATTCCCTGAAAAGCGAACCGCAGGTATTTCCTGTGCGCTGGTTTTATGGGGATGTGAAAATAGGTGTCTTTGAGGCCCACTGTGATGAGCCAGTTGCCTGGCCTGATTGACTGCAACAGCTGTTGCATCATCAACATTTTGAACCTCCTTCAACTCAGATACAGGTTGACCTGTCTAAGGTCGAGGATTTATCTGTTGACACCATCCCGCTTGGGCACTAGGAAGTACCTGGAGCAGACCCCTTCCTCCAACTGGAGGGGGGCTATCATGAGAATAGCCTGTTTTTGCAGCACAGCTGCTACCTCCTGAGACACCACCACAGTCCATGACTGATGTTACATTCACGCCACGAAAGGGAAGGGGGCCGTGATTGACCTGCAGTGAGTAGCCAGTCTAAATGGTAGTAAGCACCCAGATGTCCGTGGTTCACTGACGCCAATACTCCCTGAAAAGCACCTAGGGCTGCTGCACGGCCTGTGGCTTGGCCTGAGATTTTTGTCTCTGTGCCGGGAGGTGGAACCTATTAAAGCCTCCGCGGCAAGCAGCCACGGGCCGGTTCTGAACACCGCCTCTGGCAGCATATATATGTGGATGCAGCTTAAATACCTGCTTGCCTATATTCCTTCATTAATAGTGCTTGTGCTTGTTGTGGGGAAATGACTAGGGTGTTGATCAGGTAAATACTTACTACCACTATGATACATTGTGTAGATAGTGGGGGCCATTTTAATGCTCTAAACAGTGGCAGAGCTTAATTCATCATTTTCATAATCTTTGAAGAGTACCATCTATCTACACAGAAGAGTTCTGACGAAATATAGCCAAGCAAATCCAATTTCTCCTGTAGCAAATAGCGGGTCCTATTAATAAAACTTTAAGAACCGTTTTAAGCAGTGTTTTAAGGAACTGTTTTTGAAGAGAGTTTATAATTCTCTTAGGATAAACGGTACTTTGAAAAATTAGAATAGGCTCATAAACCCACTCTCATTCAGTTAAAAAATTAAATTAAAATGGCCTTTAAAAAAAACAAAGTCATAACAAAACATTCATTAAAATGAGTCTTAAAGGTGTTGTGAATAAGGCCCAGTATGTCCTGTAGAACTGTATACCTCAGAGCTTCTGTCCATTTCAACTCCAGCTCCAGTGCTACTTTGTCCATTTTAAGCTTTTCTTCTTCTTTAATTGAAATTAGCCTTGCATCGTGCTGTTGCCTTTGTTTATCCATCTCATCCTGTGGACCCGTAAATAATGTTTTGTGTGAGTTACACAAGCTAAAAGCAACAACATTTAAAAATGAACACGATTTCCAAAACCCAATGCATTATATGCAGGTTTTATATACCAGGTTTTGGGAATCATGTACAAGTGGGTCATGGAGATGCAGTGTTTAAAGTCCAATGGCTGTCTTTTTAGATGTCAGACACATACAGTAGGGAAGTACACATTCTAACACTCCTTAGGTGGCTGGCTGGCATTACTTTCAGATCAATGCTAAATGTAAGCTGCAAGTAGCTGAATTACTACGCGAAACAAAAGGGTGAATTAAAACAAAAACATTGACTTAACAAATTATAGGTATTATTACATCTGTTAGGGAAAAAGCAGAGCCAAAGGTTAATAAAACAATGATTTTAGTTTTGATATTTGATAGAATGCCATATGGGCACTTTGAAGCAACATATGGCAATATACTGTAAGTATATCTGCTCTTATCTGCTTATAAAGCTCATGCAAGCAATTGTGTTTTAATTCCAAGGGATATGTAAAAATAAAATGAAGTAAAAAGTAACAGGGAAGATGGAGATGCATTTAAAAAAAGAAAACAAATCTTTTCTAATAGAATATTTTTCAATAAACATCACAGCGATCAATTCAGGAAGCAATTCTATACCTACTCAGATATATATGGAGATCTATTTTTTTCAGCTGTTAAAAAAAACAATTAATGATCAAGATGGAGAATGGTTATATCTTCATTGTATTATTTACTTCAGTTTCTCTCCTATTATAGTATTCCCTTAGAAGTCAGTTTGACATTACCTAAAAATTGTCACAGATGTATTACACTGTAATGTAACTCCAATCATAATGATAAATACAATAGTAATACACTGTATGCAAAATTATATCATTAACATTGCATATGCTTCTTGCTACATGGGGCAAGATTCTTAAAGCTGTTTATTTTAACATGTCATCAGCACAATTTTTACCTAAAAGGAAATAACTGATACAAATATGCTTATTACAGTTCCTAATTTAATGTCTGAGATATTTGGTGTTTTTTTTACCTTTCTTTTATAAAAAAATAAAAAAAAGAGGTGAAAATTGCAATTTGGAGTTAAGAGTATTGAGAATCTAACCCACTGTCTACAAGTAACACGCACCCCTTCTACTAAGATCTCTACAGGAATGATTTATTCATCTCAGTGGCCTTCCCTGGGCCAAATCAGTCAAGCAGTAAACTAATACCTTGATCAGTTACGCTAATCAGTAAACTAATCAAGTGATCAGTGTCATCACCTTAACCCCACCACCCAAAAGATAATGGAAAGGGTTTATGTACCTGCAGAGCTGTTAAGGAGTTACTGGTTTCTCTTAGCCTCGCTCTGGTTGAGTCCAGCTCATTATGCAGCTTTTCCTGGGCATCCCTCAGGCTGGATATGTGTCCTTCAGCTGAGCCGAGCCCCTGCTCACTCTTTATCACTAGCTCTTGTAGACGAGACACCTGGGCAATGATCCAATATTGTACATATTCATTTTAAAAGTCACATAAATAGATCACTACTTGAAATGATGCTCATTATTATCCAGTCCTTTCTCTTTTTTTTCCATGAATGAATTGCAGTGTATGCATTAGTTGTGTTGAGGACTGGCACTTTAAAATCAATTGACGAAAGATCCATGGGGGAATAACGGACTAGGAGTAAATACCCCTGTTACTTCATTCATGGGTTGTAGGATTTCCAAGCACCATGTCAGAGTACAGGTGTGTGTGTGTGCATATATATATATATATATATATATATATATATATATATATATATATATATATATATATATATGTCATATACAAAACATTTGTAAACTGTAGCTTCGCTAGTCAGAGTAAGTTGCTTGGAAACCTACTACCTTTCCGAGCCCTATAGAATTTGACCTGCAGCTTTGATGTTGAAGATTGTACCTGTAGCTTCTGCATGTGATTGCGTTCTGTACTGTCTTTTGGATTTGCTTTATTTCAGAATTATACTCTTTTGATTGAAGAGTACCGGAAGAAGATTGACTTATTATTTTTAAGAAGTAAACAAACCTTATAGTACTTTCCAAACTCTACTTTTCCCCCCATCTGTAACTTTGCACTAAAGGGTGCCCTCTTAAAAAAACACAGGATGAGGCCTCCTTATTCTCAAAGACTTGCTTGAGGGATCTGAGACTCATCTGCACTTAGTATTGATTATGCCGTGAAGACAACGGTAAAAAGTTTATCAATGCTACTGTTAAAACTAATCACCTGAAAGAGATGAATTTAAACATCTTCAATAAACGAGACACCCAGGAAAGCACAAATTCTGGAGAATCTGTGAGTTTTCCAAGAGCACAAAGATTACTAATTGGCAAGCTTCTTCTGTTGCACCTTCGGTCTTAATCTAAAAATTATGTATTTATATAGGAATAAAACAAAGACAGAGGTACATGTACTGTATAATCTACTGAACAGTTTCACATTGGACCCTGTTTAATCCTTGTGGTTAAGTGGTTACTGGGTTTAGACAGGTGAGACCTTGCATGAACAAACAACCTCATTAGAGGTCGAATGACAAAACACTATTGATGAACTCTGGTATGCTGCCCTTGGCAGTAAATTGATGTTAGAGATGAGATACTTGCCTCCTGATTGGCTGTGCTGAGCTTGGCTGTCAGCTCTTCCCTCAGGTTTTCCAACTGCTGTCGGAGTCGATTTGTCTGCTCTTCCAGAGACAGTCTCTCCTTCTCAAACTGCTGTTCCAGCTCCTAAAATCACAATATTAATGAGTGGATCCTGTGTCTAGTGTCTGGGTGTCCAAGAATAACATTTATAATTGTATATTTTAGTTGTATTTATTAATAATTTTGCATAATTGTTGCGCCACGCTGGACTTTACCCCAGCTCTTGTTACAATGCACACGAGTAACTTTGTAGACACATGTTTGGCAGTCATTTAAATCAACGTAGATAAACATTCCAGTTCCAAATACCTATATCTGTAGCATACTATCAGCAATCCTTATACAAAACATGACAACAATTATGATTTTTACACAACTTTAACATCTTTTTATATGAGCTTAAAACCAGTGTCCTACCACTTCCAATGAGAGAGAGCATGCATCAAATACTTCTCTAAATAGCAGCATGCATTTTTTTCTCTATACCGAGAATGCACTTTTAAATTGTCAATTAAATGCATCTGCGATCAACTCTTTAGTTCATTAATCGGAACAGTCCTAATATATATACAATGTATGTATATGTGTGTGTGTGTGTGTGTGTATATATATATATATATATATATATATATATATATATATATATATATATATATATATCGATAGAGATCTAACAGATTGTGTCGCGTCACAAATGCTGTATTATTGTTATTATCATAAAACAATAACACAATTATATAAGCGAAATAGATGGTTTGTAAGTCACACTGTTTACAGTCCTGTAAAACCCTGGGCTTTTTTTTTTATTACTCTCTTGATGCACGCCATCTGTTACTTATAATATTCAGCCATGCTAATTCTGAATGACTGCTGGAGGTAATGAGATCCTTGGATGTTGGAGGTGACAGAAAGCAATGTACAGCAACAAAGGCATTCTTGTTTACTGTTTGAACATATCTAAACAATGTAAATAGTAAACCATGCTACTGTATATATATTATAATTATTACTAATATAATAATAATTAATAATAATAATAATAATAATAATAATAATAATAATAATAATAATAATAATAATAATAATGTCACATCCCCATTAAAACGTTTTAGTGGCAACACATTTGATATACAACACTGTAAGGAGTGAAAAATAAATATGTTTCATGTCAAAATTCCACAAAAAAATAAATATGGTACTTTGTTTTTTTTATAAAAGTGAACTTTTTATATGAAGGGTCTTAATAGCTGACAAAAGCTTTGCCTTAGTCACGCCATGAAGGTCTTTTTTCTTTTGAAACAGATCAGAAATTCAAGATTGTTACAACCATTATGAACTGCAGAAAAAGCAGCAACACTTAAGGATGGGCTTAGGAATAAACTGATTGACCTAGGAACTGTATATTATTGATCTTTCCCGTTATAGCTGGCTTGGCACTCAAATCTGCTTTGAGTCACCAATCAATCCTTTTCAAAATTATACCGAAATAGAAAGCTAATTTTGATTTGAGAAAAAAAAAAAGTGTTATCAGCAGGCTGTACTGAGTGTGACTGTATGAATTAAATTACGAAACAGAGTTTGAATACAGTTAGCAGGGCTTATAAAAAATCTTCTGTTCTTGAGCCAAACATGCATGGATCTGAAGGTTAAAGAGACTGATATTGGAGGTAATAACAAACCTGGATAGTATTTCATCATAGGAATATGAGAAGTGCAATATTTTCTTTATTTATAATACAAGTAATCATTTGTACCGTGTAGATCTATGAGAAGGCATACTGGTTTGAGAAAGAGATTTTGTTACCTTAACAAATGATCTCCGGTAGCAATGCAAAGGTTCTGTACTTGGAGGCAATGGTAGCAAAATGGGCAGCTACAGTGGCATTATTCATTGATAGAATGGCACCACCTATTGGTACCACTGTGCTACGTTATTTAATTAGGACTATTGTGCAATACTTGTTTTAAATCCATTGTTTGTCCATTATTGTTGATGCTCTGGTATTGAAATGGTACTGTTTGGGTTTTAATATGGTATCCCAGTTAAAAAGTTTCTGAATGGGTAGTGATGAGGAAATACAATTATGAGCATGACAAATGACAGTTCTCAAAAAAGAAACACAACAGAAAATAGTACTATTTGCTACATTAAACAATTGTTAAGAGGTTAAACATACAAAAATGATGAAACTAACCCCCACCATTAATACAACGTACAAATAAACCATAAACATGTTGTTGCTGAGCGTGGCTTTACATGGCTAATGCTATGAATTCAGTGGCGAACACAAAACTTTCAGGTTTGAGTTCATGATATCGCAATAATTTGTGTGACATTTCTTTTGTGTTATGGAACTACAGAATCTGACAAAAAAAGCTATATTTCTTTGCAATTTGAGTGTTTTATTTATTTATTTTTTTATTGTTGGAGAGGGATTTAGAATGCTTACTGTAGTACCTTACATGATTGTAGGACAATCAATACAGAACAATAAGGCGGCTTACTCCATTGTTATATAATAAAAATTACTTCATTAGTGACAAAAATATAATTCTCTTTCGACTATGTAAACAGAAAAGAACAGTAGCCAAGGACATTTGATGTGCCACTTCTAAGTACAAAATATAATAATTATTTAGATTAATTTCAACACAAAAATCGATACAAATAACAGTGGTAAATAACATATTCAAGTAATAAAGCAAAATATAAATTCAGTTTATGAAACAGAATGTTCGGACGGATGCTGCATGCTGATTGGATGTTGAGGACTTTTAACCGTGCAGACATATAGCAAAATGAACGGCGCAGTTCGATTAATAATTTATCAATACATGACATGGTAAGCTTGCAATAAATCTGCACATTGTTGTGAGAGATATTTTAAAGTTTTTCAAAATGAGTGACATTCCTTTTGTCACATTTGATCTTTTCGGCGGCATGGCAGCAGACAAGTGGGCAGAATTGCAAGAAGAAAAACCTCCCTAAAAAAAAAAAAAAACACGACGATCTAACAACGTCAACAACTTCATGAAATCGAAGAAAACGTCAAGCAAACAGCAGCTGGTGTTTTATTGATTGAATGAAACAAAAATAAATGGTAACTGACTTAACAATGTAAATGGTCTGTTACAAGAATTCTATGCATCAGTGCATCATTTTTCTCCAAAGCGGAAGGATGTATAATTGTTCGTTTAAAAAAAAAAAAAAAAAAAACTGTAATGTATCATTAACTCTCCAAATAACACTGTTCAGTACTGACCCAAACGGCACCCCCAAGCAGCCCTATTTCCAGGCAAGCAACTCAAGCAACAAGCTAAAGTACCTTCAGCTCAAAAGCAGTTCTGTCATATCTAACACTACTCTAGACAATTTCTCATACCCCATCAAGCTTCCCTCTTGTATTAAGGCAGTGTGTGGAAGAAGACACTTTATATATATATATATATATATATATGCTTACTGTTTGTAGCATCTTCCTTTCCTTCTCTCCCATGCTCTGTGTGGTCTCTAGAGTGGCTCGATGTTTTTTAGATAACTCTTCTAGTGCCTTAGCCTGAGTCTCTTTGAAGAGAGCAGCTTCCTCTTCATATTTGGCACGGATGTTCACCACCTCTTTCTCGTAGCTTTGCTTTGCATCTTTTAAAGCCTATAGTAGAAGCACACACTAGTTAAAAAAAAAGGATGAGAGCTTTCCACTTTAATATTGAAAAATAAAGTCAAATTAAATGCTAAAAACTTTATTAAAATCTGTCAATGCTACCTAATAATGTTATTTAATGAGTCAGAATATGGAACAATTGACAACAGGCACTAGTGACTGAGTATCGGAGAAACTTAAGTCTACTCAAGGCCCACTTCACTACCAGGGAATCGTTAACTGTACATACATTTCTTATTTCAAAGTTTAATCACACTATATAGATCATAAGTTAAATATTACTGCTCGTCCATAATAGCACAGCAGGACTGATCAAATAGATGAACTGTCATATGCTTGTGTATTGTTTTAGGGGTGTACCAGACACTCTAATGAGAACATGCAGTTGTTAGAATGAAAAAGAGGCTCTTAAAATGCTGAAAAGGAATAAGCCACTATTGTAAGTTTTCTTTTAGTAAAAACATGAAGTACTTGTGTTATATAAAATAATTATACATTTTCATGACAATTTCTCTTTTCAAAATTATATCTTTCTTTATATGCTGGTCAGATTGCTCAATAGAGATATTATGCACACTGCACTGACCATGAATGATCATGCCGCCTCGCTCGCTCGCACGCACGCACACACACACACACACACACACACACACACACACACACACACAATGTGCTGTGGACTCTAGAATAAAAAATTTAATCTAGTTGTATTGCTAATACTGTATATCTTTCATTTTAATACACACACCTTTAATTACACATGCAAATTTGTAGTATTCGTGTGTGGCAAAGTGCCCCGTCCCTGTGTGTATTTTGTGTCGTATGTTGTGTGTGAATGTTGGTGTATAGTCATTGGTACATGGGATATAAACGGGTCTGTGTAACACGAGTGTTTAAAATGCATATTTGTATTTAGGCACGAGGATTGCACAGCACTTCACGTGCAAGTAAAATGTAATAACATGTGAGCACGGGGAATTTCACTTTATTAATTCACATGCAGTTGTACCGCGACTCCAATTGAATGATTGATTAGCAATCGAGTCTCGGTACAGCTGCATAAAAGCTGCATGTTTTCACTCACTCTGTTTTGTGTGATCGGTGAGTGGAGAACGGGTATGGAGAGGAGAGAATTAAAAACGAGAAAACTAAACAAAGTAAAATATATATATAACCGTTGTTTTCACTCATCATGTTTGTTTGTTAGTCCACTGTTTGTTTAAGTGTTAGTCAGTTTTGTTTGTCTGTTTATTTTGGCCTCAAGTACCGCGTGCTGTTTTTGTTACAACCTTTTTATTCACTGTCTGTTCATTTATTAAACACTGAGTGCAAGGTAGTGCTCAGCTTCCCCAAAATCTCTTTGTTTATTTCCTGGTTCCTGTTTCTAGTCTGACATCCCCCACTCCAGCCGTCTTTGTGACATCATGTTATACAATTACAACATTTGAAATGCAATGTGATGTGATAAATACTGGAATCTCTGTCGTAGATCACATGGTCTAGTTTGAACTACAACACATTAAGTGATTAGGCACCAGCAGGAAACAGCAGCAACTTTTCACATATAGCATTGTATTTCAAGCAAAGAACCCAAATATTTACAACAAGTTCCAATAAGTTAAAAAATGCATTTTAAACCTTGGATAGCACTACTTTAATGCTAAAAACATGGAACACTGGAACATTTCACCTCTGGTTTACTGGTTTTAATCAGGTAAGTGTTCCAGAGAAAAGGACAAGTAATGTTAGTACATAAAAATATATTGTGGGAAAGTAAAACATATACAGTAGTCCCTTGCTTTTACAGACCCTGCAAAAGTGTACACTGGGATATGCCCCCCAGTAATATGCAATTAAGTGTGGCGCTAGGTCACTGTGAATTGCATGATCCAAAGAGACAGAAAAAAAAAACAGCTGTTATACTGACACCAAAGACAGAATGAAAACAAACTTCACGACATATACAAGCACCCTACTAAAATTAACTGCCTGATTAAAAAAGAGGGCATATAAACAGAGTTTAAACTAACTGCGCATGGAAAAGGGCAAGAAGCTTTCAGAAATACTGACGGACTCCTGTGGTTCGAAACGCAAGATGTGGACAGCAGTTAAAATTCTGAATTTTAAGTCTTTAATTGTTTCTGCAAAGAAAGTCTGACTCATACCAACAGAAAACAACAGTAGCAGGTAGGCTATGTGTTTTACTTTCAGCCACGTATATACTGTAAAGTTATATCTATAAATGTAAAAAGTATGTATTTATGTAAAGTGTGCGCAGCATATGTAAGGTACTGTATAGTATCATAACGTGGCAATGGGTACATACTTATTGTGTCACATGTTCCCATGTGTTGCTACAACTGTTTACTTAAGGTGTGCGTATTGTTTTTTTAACCTTTTAAACTGCATTCCCTGTCTCAAGATGGCTTCCCATGTATCCACATGGACCTCTCAGAACTACATTTCCTGTCATGCTCCTTCTCACTGGAAAATACATCTCAATTACACATGTGAGCAGGAGGATGATGGGAAATGTAGTAATGCAATATTCATGGCTTGAACAATACATTTCTTTAACTCTTTCAACACTGCAGATCTGTATACAGTGTTCTAAATTCTTCCACAGCAATTAGATGTTATATAATATGTATGCATATGGTCAATTATGTTCCTAATACATTCACTACAATTTCTCCACAAGTTCCCTAAACCAAATTATCTCTCCAGGTAACTAGTCCATTCAGAAAATATGGTAAGCCCCAAAAAATACTGTAATATACTTAAATCAGTTTCCAGAAGTTACCTTCTCCAATGCCAGAATTTGTTGCTTCTGACTCTCGTCCATACTCTGTGACTTGCTCTGCAGCAGACTTCTCTCCTCTTCCAAGCGTGTCAATTTATCTTTTAACCTGGATTTCTCTGATTCCAGGTCCCTTATTGCAGCTTCGTGGGTCATCTGCATAGCCTGAAGGCTTCCAACATGACCTGAAGGGTATACAAGCTGCTATTAAAAAAGCGTTTTGAATACTTCATATAGTATCTGAAAGCACTCCATGTACATGACCTTAATGTATCCTCATAAGGTCATCAAATTATAGCGAGAGCTTGACTGAAATTACTGTATTCAGGTATTTCTATCAATACCTCAAGCTCTTGGTAGGACTGTTCAACAGGACAGCTTATGTAAAATAATAATTGGTGTAAACTATTTGAAACACAAACTATTAGTAGAACAATTATGCGGAGGGCAGATATCATGTTTATCATGTAAGAGTGGTCCCTTGATAAGTATGTCTCACTATCCCAGAAGGAGCTGCTATCCAGGAGAAATAAATAAAAGCATACAGTAGGGATCATTGTTTGGGGTTTTTTGCACCTGATTCTCAGTGCACTTTTCTACATGTATTTGTCTCCAGGCACACTGCTGTGCATCCAACAGTATGCTTATTGAATAGACAGCCTTTCAGGGAGATCGTGGAGTGTGCCATATTTTTGATGACAGCACAGGATATTGAAACCTTTCATTTATCCACAAGCTAGGTGCAGTACAGGGAGGCTACATGCCAGTCTCTGCCCAGGAGGGACATTGCTCTATAGAGGTGGCAGTGTAATAAACATAGCTAATTTATACACAGCTATAGCAGACAATGAAGTGGATCCCAGAAGTGGTGCTGTGAATAAGAACTTAAGCTGTCATTACCATTAAGTCAGCCTAAAGGTGAAAAATCATACGAAGCTCTGTACCAGAGCCTATATTCCCATTGTCACCTATTATATAAAAAAATCATTATTGTGATAACAGAAGACGTTTTCATTTGTGTAGGAAGGGGGATCATCAGGCATAATAAAATATGAAAAAGATATTCCGATCTTGTTTAAAAAAAAAAAAAAAAGCGCACATTTCAACTATTTGGTAAGGGAATTTAATTATTGATATGTCTCTGTGTCTATCTTTTTTGTTGATGAATATAAAGTGGTGACAACATGACTATAGTATGTGAGTAATATTAAGCAAGAATGATTTTTCATTGCCAGGTCTTTTTTCTACTATTTTCTTTGACTAGTTACTTTTCTTTATGGTTGTTGCTACCTGAGTTACAACCAACCCTGCACTATATTGAGGTTCATTATTGTATATCACATTCTGAGTTTTATTCTGTATGCAGATGAATGGAAGATTTTTTAACAACTTGCTTTATTTTACAGTTTAGGCTGGGAGAGGGACTTTAAGGGTGTCACAAGCTTGTAAAGATATTTAGTTTCCAGGATATTTTGCAGGCTGTGTGGTCCAGTGGTTAAAGAAAAGAGCTTGTAACCAGGAGGTCCCCGGTTCAAATCCTGGGTCGCTCACTGACTCACTGTGTGACCCTGAGCAAGTCACTTAACCTCCCTGTGCTCTGTCTTTTGGGTGAGACGTTGTTGTAAGTGACTCTGCAGCTGATGCATAGTTCACACACCCTAGTCTCTGTAAGTCACCTTGGATAAAGGCGTCTCCTAAATAAACAAATAATTCATTACTTTGAAAAAGAACAGAAAATCCTGCCATTTTAACCACATTAAAAAAACATTAATATGAAAAATAAAAACAATTCCATACTGGCTTTCAGAAGAATCTCTGTGGCCTGTTGCTGTACTCTGTCTCGAGTGGCTTCCAGTTCACATTCCATCTCTTTCTGTCTGATCATCAAGATCCCAGTGTCTTGTGTAGCTTCATCTAGCTGCTTTTGGAGACTCTAGAAAAAGACACAGCATGTCCATCAAACGCGCTGCTCAGCATCTTATCTTTTCATCTGGCAATCAATATTATCCAAGAGTGGGAATACAATCTGTTGGTTTGTCTTTTGAAAGTGAGAAAATATAGAACAACCATGGGCACAGGCATGTACAAAAGCACCAGTATCTAAAGTTGACAGAAACATACTGAAATTGAAAGGAGATTAAAACATGAATGGAAAACTGTTGTTATCCTAGTAATGAATCAATGATAAAGTGAGACGTTACAGGTTTTTATTTTTTTAATACATGTAACAAGTAATGATGCTGTAGGAAATGGAGTCCTACTTAAGTCTAACAGTGTGTTTTATAAATGTTTAATGTGTGTTTTGATAGGAACTGTATCTATGAAGAAAGTGAAAGTGAGTTACCATGTGTAGACAAGCATTTGTTGGTTTAAAGATATTAAAACACTCAATTATGCAGTGTCATATATTTCCTAAGTTCAGTACAGTGGGCTGATTGCTTACAAAAGTACAGTGTATGAAGGGTAAATTACAGAACAATTAAGTAAACCAAGAAATCATATTTTATCCAAATTGAATTCATATTTAATTCATGACACATTCCACAGATAAGCATATTAAATCCATCACTAGTTATATTTCACCAGAAAAAAGGCAGTTTATTACACAACAATAAAAATAAAAATCTATTTTCTTGTTTTTGGCCATAATCGCCAAATATTTTACCCAATTTTCTCCCAATTTGGAACGCCCGATTGTTCAACCTGGCTCAGTGCTGCAACCCCCGCACCAACTTGGGAGAGACAAAGATGAGTAGTTCTGAATTGCACACAGGCAGGCCTGCAGGCACCTTGCCAGCCACAGGGGTCGCTGGTGCCCAGGCAGCACTTGGCCAATTGTGCGCCACTCCTTGGGAACTCCTAGCCACGGTCGGAAAAGCCTGGATTTGAACTGGGGATCTCCAAGCTATAGGGCACATTCTGCACTCTGTGCAGAGTGCCTTTACTGAATGCGCCACTCGGGAGCTCCTGAGAAAATCTTTAATAGAAAATTAAAAAGGTAATCCTTATCTCATGCCCTCTGGCCTCTTTTCCCTGTGTGTGAAACAAAAGCAAGGCATAAGACAGTGCTCAGGAGCCTTCAGCAAATTAAAACTGTACCTTGATATTGTTCTCTGCAGTTTTCAGGGAGGACTGAAGTTTCTGAGATTTCTCCCTGGATTCACGAGCCTCCTCCTGAACCACCTTTAGCTCGGTGCGAAGCTTCCCAAGTGTCTTCTGCAGGGCCGCCTCCTGGGCCTGGAACTCCTTTCTGAGCTCAGCCTCAGTCTTCTTCCAGGCGAGCAGGTTATCGGATGTCAACTGCTGGGTCCTCTTCATGGCCTCCAGCTCACGCTCATAGAAGGCCTGGGCTTTTGTCAACTTGGCCTCATATTCCTCCACTAGCTTCTTCTTGTCCATCCTGAGCTCTTCGACGTGCTCGGTCAGGGAATCTACCTCAGTTTTGTGCAGCTGCCCAAGCTTCTCCTGGTCTTTGCTGTAGTTGGCGTTCTGGCTCTGGTGGCCCCTCAGCAGCTCCTGGATCTCCTGGCGGTGGACTGACCTCAGTTCCTCCAAGGCCAGGTGCTTGTCTGTCTCAAATTGTGCTTGCACCTGTGTGAAGGAGCGCAACTTCTCCTCGAAGCTGCGGCGCATCTCCTCCACTTCCCGGGACATGGTTACCACACGCTGAGTGTGCTGGGCTTCAGTGCACAACTGCATGTCCTCCACCCGGTGCCGGTAGGTATCAAACTCAGCCATGGTCTGACGCTTCATGCGTTCATGAAGCTCCAAGGACTCCTCCAGGGACTGGATGCGCCTCCTGAGGTCCACCTCATCACAGACCTTGCTCTTGTACTGCAAGATTTTCTCCCTGGTCTCAGACAGGATCTGCTGGAGCTCCTCCTCATGGGCCTCTTTCAGAATTTGGATGGCAGCTTCATGCTCGTCATTCTTTGTGTTCAGAGCATAGATCACCTGAAAAAAGAAAAGAAAATGACAGAGGGTTAATAAGGTTTTCAAGTGGACTCCTGAAACAGCTGTTATATTAAGAAAGGAAAAAATAAATAAAAAATAAATTTAAAAAATCCAAATTTCCATAAATTCCCCTCAGGCTGACCTTGATTGTTTACAAAATACTGTCATTTTTCATTTGAATAATAATGTACTTTTTCTTAAACTGCTAAAAATGATTTGCTTTTCCCTTGGTGCAACGGAACAGCAGGAAGCACTGACAGCCATGTCATTATGAGATATTGTGCCACTTCATCTTTAGTATCCTAGTTTTTCATTTAGCTGTTTACCATAACTTCAGTATTCCTTGGAGAATCTCATAATCAAAATGTCTTTGATCTCTCTCTACTGTACAACATTATCAGGGTATTAAAGGCAACAGTACCATGCTCTTCTCTCGCTCGGCATTCACCTTGAGTTTGTTATACCCAAGTTTACTTTTCTTCATTAGGCAGAATCTATTTCTCAGTTCAAGTTTAATTGGATTCCCAGAGCCCAAATTGAACCAGTACGGGGGACAGTATGACAGTACAAGGCTGTTTGGGGAATAGGGCCTACATATAGGGCATTCCTATATCCCTAGACATCAACTAGGCTCCTCAAGTTTTAAGTTGCTGACCATTCCCTTATTTAGGTGTGTCACTCTGGGAGGTTGGAGTTTTTCTACTTGTGTTCCCTCCCTCTGGAATTCTGTGCCTCCAGTTGTCAGAAACTCTGACACTGGAGGAATTTAAGTCTCTATTAAAACTTACTGTTTTTTCCAACCTTATAAACAGACATTTTATATATTTAATTGTTAGTATTTTAATTGCTATAATTAATATTTTGCTTGTTTTGTAAAGCAGTTTGATTGATTGATTGTAGCACTAAATAAAGCAGTCAATGCTGGTAAAACCTGTTTGTTACACAGATGTCAAGTTGATATCTCTCCGAGCCAAATTAACTTATTGGGAAAACTTTACCCTTTTATCATTAAATTATCAGATGAACACATGTAGTTTAAATTGTATTTCTAAAATAACATATTTCTTAACTAGGACCCTTTTCAGATAATGAACTGGTCTGAACTGGAACTGAATAAAAACTATTGTAATTAAAATGTGCCGACCCACTAAGTTGTGCTTGCCATCAGTAAATTTAGCTGGCTTTCAATTGTTCCTGGTGTCCACAGTGGTGCTGGTGCCACAGAAACAGTAAGGTGATCTACAACTTTTAAAAGTAAACTGGTAAGTACTGTCAAATGTGGACCACAGCTGTTAATGCCCTCTGTGTGTAATTTCTATTTAAAAAGTCACCAGTGTTTGTAAAGCTACAGCTCAATGAACTAAACACTCAATTACTTTGAGTCAGTGTTTAGACACTACTGCGTTATAGATTTATTGTTACACTCACCCTTTAGACAACCCTTTAAACTGTGAAATGTATGTAAAAAAACATACAATAAGCAGTGACAATGTTTTTAAATATTGCCAACACAAGTACTTTTTAAAAAGCCCAGTAGCTACTGCAAACAGTATAAGTACAGCTTAAATAGAAACGATATACATCTTCTGCATGCAAGGCATATCAAACACGTTTCCTTTTTTATCTTTTTGTTCCATAGAAAATGTCATATATATATATATATATGAAAGGTAAATGCTTTGAATTAAAATTGTAAACTTATCAATGCATATTTTTTATTTTTATGTAACTCAGTGATATTGAGTGGGCAGTCTCATAGCTCAATAATGCGTCAGAAAAGCCATTTGTGCTGCATTACAAAAATCATTCTAATGACACAGTTATACAGCTGGACCACAAGAATCCATGAAAGACAGTGGAAGAACAGGGTGGATTAAAAACACACTGTACTCTCATCTCTCAAACCATTCAATTAGCTTTAATTTAAACTTTCATTTTTTACTTATCGGTATATGAAGGTTTTAAACAATTAAGATAAATATTATCAACAGGATTTTTTAATATTATATTGTTATTAATGAATTCAACATTTTGAAATTATTAGTTGATTTTCTCCAAATTATGTTCAGTTTTACAGCGCTAACTAACATTGCTTTTCAAAAACCGAAAAACAAACAAACGAAAAAAGGCTTTGGGATTACAATTAAGTTGCATGTCTCTAATATTGGTACAAATGTAGTAGGAGGAGGCTTTATTTCTAAGTTTCTCAAGAAATGTCTAACAGGTTTTTACATGATTGTTCAGTTTTTCTGCTATATTATTCCAGTTGCTTAGCAACACAAGCACAAGAGCGTTTAATTGAGCTTATTTAAATGTATCTTAAGTTTCAGTTAAAGAGGGTGCACATTAAATGCCTGCAGTTTCATATCTTTAAATTTTTTTATAATTCACTGTATGAAAGTTCTTAGCTGGCACCGGCAACAAATTCTGGTTTCTCATGGATTTAGTTAAAGTTAAATTGCGTTTTTAAGTGAACTTTTAGGGAACGTACAGTATAAATTCATACATTATTTTATCTAAGGTATCTATTATCCATGCATCACAGTTACAATAATAAGCTGATTTTTATTAAATGATCTGCAGCATATCAGTTTATGTCAATGATTTATACAATGTCACAGCAGGCTTCTACTGCTAAAACTAGAAAGCTGACTATAATGAATCATTTTCGAATTTATGATCAAATTAATTAATTTCATTATTTCCGGTATATGAGCAACAACACCATCCAATAAATACATTAAAAAAACAAAACAAAAAAAAAAAAAACTAACAGACCATTTTTCATGTTTTATCATCTTTCATCCTTTGTTCTTCAAATGATTTTTTCCCCTTCTTTTTAATATGCTGTTTAAATTGACTAGAATTCAATACAAGTTGAGTATTTGTGGCCATGTAGGCTAAACGTACTGATAATCTAATGGCAGTAACTGACAATAAAAAAATTAAGCACCATAAGGCCTACAGATCAAAAGTCTTATTTGTATACACCCACTCACATCACTACCTGTTGCTTTGCCATCTCTGAAACACATTCAATAGCAATTAGTGCTAATTCCAGAGATATATGTTACAATGCCTGACTTCTAAAGATGAGGCTGGCTTGCATTCTGCAGGCTTTCAGATCAGACCCTCTACTTGAGATGGAGACAGGTGAGAGCTCAAAGTTTTAGGATCTGAAGTTCAACCCAGTCCCACCTTCATAATGCTAGTCTGCTTAACAAGGGACGATAGAACCTTCTAGCTTCCTTTTACAAATGCTTACAAATACAAGTGACAATTTAAATATTTTTATGTCTTTAGGGTTACAGGTAATACATTTTCCTTCACTGTTCATTAATTAATTTGTACCGAGCTGTAGTGGTCATTTGAAACCAACTGTATTTGTCTGATTTTCACTGCAACATATGAAAACAAACACAATAAAAGGGCCTAAAGTAGGAGGTTCAACTTGCTACACAATGAACAGGTTGCATGATGTTTCTCCTAAAGGCAAGTATTTTATTAAGGTATTTTGGGCACTTGTAAAAAAAATTATTGACAGTACAATTCAAGCCCTACTGAATATGCAAAAGGATAGTTCAGATATCTAGAGCTTGAATCTCTTATCAGAGATATGTTCTAAAGAGGCGAGAATAAAAAAAAAAAATGCTGTAAAGCTTGCTGCAGTATGAAATGTACATAATAAATCAATAATGGCCACACTTTCATTAAAGTGGGTACTTAGTGTTTTGATATTCTGGCTTATACCATTCCAGACAAAAATTGTACAGAGAAACAGTAAATTAATGTTTTCTGTTTGCACTTCTGTTTTTACATTGCTACACCAAAAACTTAAAATCCAAGATGATGTTTTCTTCTAAAGGAAATATGTTTCTGTCTTATCCTTTTCATATGCATTAACGAGTCTACAGTAAGTCTTTGCTTGTCAAATAATTAATATTACAACACTCATAATTTAATTACTGCTGTGTCATTACCGAATGTAAACTTGCTGTTGAAAGCACAAATGGCATGCTCTATAAAGGCCTGACATGGCTCAGACAGCAAAAATGTAGGGCTCCCTCATTAGCCCACTAATGCAGCACACACAAGTCCCACTTCCACTGTGTAAAGCACTTTCATCTTCTCTTGTGTTAAGACCTAAATTTTCACCCTCTCTTTTGAAGGGTTTGTACAAGGGGAGGTATGTACTATACTTGATGTGGACTACCACTACAGAGATGGTCGGAGAAGAGAACCACTAATTGGGCTACATTCTATTTTGTGTCACACTGAAAAGGTGGTGGCGTACTTCAGCACACAGTACTAAGCACTGTGAAGGCAAGTTCATACTACTATTGCACCACAAAGTACCGCAAGGAGGCAAAAGCTGTTCACAGTGATGCTGTGGGGCCTGTTGCAGAGAGCCAAGGCTGGAGTTCAAATAACTCAGATTTTTATGCTGCTAGTGTAACCTGCAGCTAGCCTATCATAATGTGGTATTGTGGGAGAAATGTATAGTTGTAACTGAATGTACTTTACAAAATGACATTTCAAATCTTAAACTATGAGACTCTACTTCAAAGGACTAGATATTAGTAACAGAGGGTAAACATTTACATTTGGGAATGGCAGAGATTACCAGCTGTGCTGACCTGCCTGCTGCCGGCCTGGTCTAAACAAACAAAGCTAATTCTTATCTGTCAATAAAGAATGTCTGTCTGAAAGCCAACATACAATTTTCTTCCTTAAAGGGTTAAGAAGTGCGACACCTGGTGGATACCAGGTGCCATGATGTTAATTGTTAATTGATTTAAATTGGTTTTAGGATCATTTTAATAACTGATCTTGCGGACACAAGTTTAAGATTTGTTTAAGTAAGCATTCCCAATAAAATTTTAATTTTTATTGTGTTGTAATGAAGTTTAAAGTGAAAATAATTCATACATTATTGTACTTTATTGTATTATGTGTTTAACATGACTGACAGTGATTTAATTAGGAGAATGAAACTGAATTATTTTATATTTCTATGATCAACATAACAAAAGTTATAACAAAATTAAGTTTTGTTCTATAAATGTGACCGTTTTCCTGTTTTATCTCTCTCCATGGAGGAGGGGTCGCTAGCCACTGTGGTCGCTAGCTACTCCATTCGAAGCACCGTAATGCCGACATCCTCCCAAGATTGAAACAAAATAAGTCTAAACTGATGTGTGCATTTGAAAACAACAACTGAACTTTGGAACCATTTGTTTGGTCACTGCTTGTAATCATAGATGGCTCAAAAAACACTGCACCAATGAACTTCAATATGAAATGAACATGGGAGGGAAATGAAGCGAATTGTGTGAAAAACTGTTTTATTAGCACTTTTACCAATTGCATCTCTCTCTCTCTCTCTCTCTCTCTCTCTCTCTCTCTCTCTCTCTGTACTATTGCATTCTGGAGGCTGTAGTTTTCTCTCTGAACTACGTATACGGGAACATTTGGTATTGCTCGAAAGCTGAGAGTGGCTTTTGTTCAGGTGTTCGTACCCCTGGCTGCGGCAGAACGGAATATCCACTAGAAACTGCTCACAGGGCATCAGATGATTCTCTGGCATTTGTCAAGCACTGCCACCTTTTACTTCTTGAGCGCAACATCAACCCACCCTGCCCCTAACCCAACCCCAAAACTAACCTTAAGCAAGTCCAACCCTAAAACCTAACCCTAACCCTACACCTAATCATTAAGAATCATCTGATGCCCGGAGGAGTTTGTAGTGGATATTCCTTTGTGCTGCGCCCTGGCTAGTAATACTGCATACCAACAGTGAATACGTCTTGGAAAGCGCCTAGTCTGTACTTTTAAACAAGCCCTGAACCACTTACATTGCCTGAGTAATATGCACTTCAAAGTTCGCTGGCACACCAAAACAAAAGGGGATGAGTTTAAAGAGATATATACTGAGCATCAAAATAAACTTAGCACTTATATTTCAGCACCAAAAGAAACTTTGTTAAAATTCACTAGATGTGATCAAAAAATGACAAACTCTCTTTTAGAGCAGGTGTCCTGGTTACACCATTTCGCCAGGTTTGAGCACCCAAGACGGCAAGCCACAGTATGCTGCCCTAGTCCAGCCTCCAACATGCCAGTTGCATGAAGGCGCTGCTCTCTTGACAGACGTGGCATTTTTTTTTTTTTTGTGATTTTCTTTATTGCTTTTATTCAAGCTTGCAATTCAACAGCTGAAATCGCTCCATATCCAGTGTCCACTCAACTGTCTCAGTAATTAGGTGATTAAGTGCATGTGCTTCAGTCATAGTCACTGAAGCGCATTTGTATTAACCGTACCGTACCTGCGGTTTATAAGAACATAAGAACATAAGAAAGTTTACAAACGAGAGGAGGCCATTCGGCCCACCTTGCTCATTTGGTTGTTAGTAGCTTATTGATACCAAAATCTCATCAAGCAACTTCTTGAAGGATCCCAGGGTGTCAGCTTCAACAACATTACTGGGGAGTTGATTCCAGACCCTCACAATTCTCTGTGTAAAAAAGTGCCTCCTATTTTCTGTTCTGAATGCCCCTTTGTCTAATCTCCATTTGTGACCCCTGGTCCTTGTTTCTTTTTTCAGGCTGAAAAAGTCCCTTGGGTCGACACTGTCAATACCTTTTAGAAATTTGAATGCTTGAATTAGGTCGCCACGTAGTCTTCTTTGTTCAAGACTGAACAGATTCAATTCTTTTAGCCTGTCTGCATATGACATGCCTTTTAAGCCCGGAATAATTCTGGTCGCTCTTCTTTGCACTCTTTCTAGAGCAGCAATATCTTTTTTATAGCGAGGTGACCAGAAATGCACACAATATTCAAGATGAGGTCTTACTAGTGCATTGTACAGTTTTAACATTACTTCCCTTGATTTAAATTCAACACTTTTCACAATGTATCCGAGCATCTTGTTAGCCTTTTTTATAGCTTCCCCACATTGTCTAGATGAAGACATTTCTGAGTAAAAAAAAAAGGTCTTTTTCATAGATTCCTTCTCCAATTTCAGTATCTCCCATATGATATTTATAATGTACATTTTTATTTCCTGCATGCAGTACCTTACACTTTTCTCTATTAAATGTCATTTGCCATGTGTCTGCCCAGTTCTGAATCTTGTCTAGATCATTTTGAATGACCTTTGTTGCTGCAACAGTGTTTGCCACTCCTCCTACTTTTGTGTCGTCTGCAAATTTAACAAGTTTGCTTACTATACCAGAATCTAAATCATTAATGTAGATTAGGAATAGCAGAGGACCTAATACTGATCCCAGTGGTACACCACTGGTTACCACACTCCATTCTGAGATTTTTCCTCTAATCAGTACTTTCTGTTTTCTACATGTTAACCACTCCCTAATCCATGTACATGTGTTTCCTTGAATCCCAACTGCGTTCAGTTTGAGAATTAATCTTTTGTGCGGAACTTTGTCAAAAGCTTTCTGGAAATCTAAATAAACAATGTCATATGCTTTGCAATTATCCATTATCGATGTTGCATCCTCAAAAAAATCAAGCAAGTTAGTTAGACACGATCTCCCTTTCCTAAAACCATGTTGACCGTCTCCCAGGACCCTGTTACCATATAGGTAATTTTCCATTTTGGATCTTATTACAGTTTCCATAAGTTTGCATATAATAGAAGTCAGGCTTACTGGTCTGTAGTTACCTGGTTCAGTTTTGTTTCCCTTTTTGTGGATTGGTATTACGTTTGCAATTTTCCAGTCTGTCGGTACCACCCCTGTGTCAAGAGACTGCTGCATGATCTTGGTTAGCGGTTTGTGCATTTGCTTCAAATCGTCAGAAATTCGGGCATAAACATTCTCATTTCTGATGCACGACTGCAGATGATCCTGAACACTTATCTGCCCACAGAGAAACTAGAGCCTGCACTTCCTCAGAAACCCAAGGCTGTACTTTTCTCACATCACACTCGCTGCCCGGCATGTTTGCCGTTTTTCTTTCTGGAGTGTACTGACTGATGCTCGGCTCGCAGCCAGATTCAGATGTCTTGTGAGGCCAGAGTTTCAGTTTGGTTCACGCTCGGCTTTACAAATAGCCACTGGAGAACCACCCGTACCTGTACCGTACTGAGTCCTCATGGCTCGGATGTGCCAGTGGAGAAAGAGTATTTGATGCAAGACCCAAAGCAGTACATTGGCATAACATTATAGTACTGTATAAAAAGGCTTGTAGGAAGTACAAATGTTACACGTTTGTACTGGACAACTTCAAAATAGTGCCTAAGGATCTACTGTATATTGTTACAAGTGTACAGGACTACAGATTAACTCTCAATAGTACATTGCCCCCCCACAGTAATACCGTGCCAGGTTCAGTATCAAAGAGAAGAGAGTGCTCTCTACCCAAATACCAATACCACTTATGTTATGTAGGGCTGTGTTCAAAGGTTCGTTCGGCAGGCAGGAATTCGAAGGTAGTTCTAAACTTTCAAAGGTTCTGGCGGCATGCACACACTATCTTTTTGTTTTTTCTCTTGCTATTAACAGAAACTGTTTGACAATGTGTGGATATTATAAACCACACATTAAATGTCACTCACATGCCAAATTCCATCTTTTGATTTGTATAATCCATATTACTTAAAAAAAATCCACTACCAAATGGTTATACATAGAAACTCTGGCACCGCTGCCGTGCACTGCAGCAGGGTCTGTTATGCCAAAGCACTGAGGGGGTATACAGTGGTTGTATTGCTTCAATAAAATATATGTACTAAATACCTAGGGTACAATACATTGTAAGGGAAGTGCTATGGTATAATATGTTTGGAACATACAAAATATACGCTAACACTAATAATTTTAATTTCGAAAACTAGGCACCGTCTGTTTTGCCTAAGTTAGCTGTAGTTTATTTTATTGGCTGCAAAAATGTGCTGCTGCAATGCAAGCTTACTGTATATATCGCAAGCAGCATCAATTACGTGTAAATAAACAAACAATGTGTATTTTTATTTTAATTATAAAAACATGATTACTGTATTACTACGAAATGTTAATGTTTTATTCCATTTATATGGATTGCCTGTAAAAAAATAGGATTTTCAATCAAATATAATCTAATAGGTATGATGACGCCAGCAGTAAATCATGCAAATTAGTACCATTGAAGGTTGGAACCTTCTTTCGGTAATGTATTCTGAACCTTCGAAGGTCAAAATGTACCTTTCGTCACAGCCCTACACTTATGTTTGGTTCACAAAATAAGTGGCAAGTGATCTATAGAACTAAATCAAACTCAAGGAGCCTACATTTCTTACTATCATGGGCAATTGATCTTTTTATGAATAAACACGAATGTTTACAAATTAGAGAATATTAAAGAAAGGCAACACTGCCAGAAAGAGTAGAGATTCATATATGAACCCAGGAAAAAATACTTCAAGATTTTCTTTTGTTTTTTTTTTTTTACCAATAAGCCATTAGCCTACAGTTAATCAATAGATTTTTTTTTAGAAAGGCAACATCAAAGAGCTCATAAAATAAGCACTGTCGGATAACCATGCTACAAAGCAGGCACTGCTCAATACCAAGCTTCAAAAGAAGCAATGCAACATCCTTCTTATGACAGCCCTGCTCCAATCAATACAACGTTAAACACACTCAGCTGTAAGAGTCAAAAGCAAAACAGCAAAGCCCTACAAGATATATATATATATATATATATATATATATATATATATATATAGGAGGAACTTATTCTCTTCACTTTAGAAAGATGAAATTGTAGAAACACAGTTGTGAATAACACACAGAAGTTTTAACTTAAAAATCAATGAGTGTAGTAACTCACACCCTTGGTGGGATGATCTATCAGTCAATTTTATAACCCCCCAGAAAAAGGTCGACCAGTAACAAAATATAACGTTATATGAAATATACTTTCTTATGTAATATTATAATATATATATATATATATATATATATAGTAAATATTTGACCGGGAGAGGAGGGCTATAGTGGAAAATTATTGACCCGAGAGAAGACTATTGTAACTGACACATAATGAACTACAATCCACAAAATGGCCACTCGCAGGGTTTGCACTACCCAGAAGCCTTAGCGGGAGGGCAGGGTGTGGTCGACGCACCTGTTAAGAGCACAAGGGTGTGGTTCACCAATTTAAAAAAGAGGGCTGACTCTCAGCTCAGGTTGGAGAGTGTGGAGTTGCCGTGGAGTGGGGCAGGAGAGCTGTGTAAGGATTACTGAAAAAACTATTGATTTGCCGTGTATGACCCTGGACTGTTTCGAGAACCCTATTGCCTGTATGACCCACCTTTGTATGAGAACCTGAACTGTGTACCGGACTTCTAATTTGTCCCAATGACCCTGTGTATCAATCACAGACAAATAAATATACAGGTACTGTCCTGTTTTAACTCCATTATTGTCTTAAAATTAACTGTCTTCTCTCCTGAGCTGATTTGTGTACAAGTTTTACTCAGACGGGTGCTGCTTTGTCACTATAACATTATATACTGTATGGTAGCACACTACTATAGATCCATTAAATTTTGAACAGTTCAATAAGGTAAAATGCTTGGCATCTCATTAAAACCAATCTTTATTGATATCCATTTGCTTTAAAAAGTGTAGAACAATGTGTTTCGACACATCAGTGTCTTCATCAGGTTACAAACTACAATGTTCTGTGCTGACATACCAGTTTCTGTTACGGGGACAAGTGGATACTACAACCAGCTGTATCAGAGACAATTACATTTAATTATCTGTTCCTTTGTGGTAAGCACCTCGACATTAAACTTTTTGTGCACAAATGACTTTCTAAAAATGCATTATATATATATATATATATATATATATATATATATATATATATATATATATATATATATATATAGTTTACAATGTTGCGCCATATATACCAGTCATTTTACATAAAAATAATGAATTTGACAGCGAGCCTGCCCTAAAATATAACGATTGCTTTGACGTCTTTCATGACTGTATAACAACGTTGGTCATTTGCGCTGTATATATTGTGCTCCGCTTGTGCTCTTAAAAGCTGCTTTTACATGTGGATTCTGCAGAACATTGTTCATTAAACTTAAATATATTTAGTAACAGGTAGGCGAACTGTAATTTTATAGCAGTGTGTGGTTATCAGGAAATGTAAGCACTTTCATATGGTGACTGAAATAACATTACTTGCGTTCAAAATTAAATGGGGTGAAAGTAAGCCTCTGTTACCATGGCAATCAGCAACAGTAGTTACTGTGCGGTGGCTAATCTAGTTAGAGGGAGGACATTATGTGCCTACCATACAGAGGTAAAATTAAACACTACAGTAATATTAAACCCAATATTGCAATTGCTTATAAAAACCTTTTGGGCCATTACCGGTTCAGGAATACCAAAATATTTATTAAGGACAAAATCAGGGTTGCAAGTCAAAATCTGTGTGAGTGGGGTTAGGCTATTTTATCAAATGGTCTTTACTCCAAATATTTTGCGCTGTTTTTTCTTTTTATCCAATTTACTTTTCAGTATGGTTTGCAGAGATCACAGAGATTTTTAATTCAATCCCTAGATACAGTAGTACACTAAGACAAAGCCTATCAACAAGAACATAACTGGATCTTTTGTAATGAGCATGAAAACACTTACCAAAATGAATGCATTTCAGAGTTTTTAGGGTTATCCAGAAAATGTGTATTCTGGTGTTTTGGTGTTTAAACAGGTGATGTGCATGAACAGGCAGAACATCACAGCAGTTGGTACAGGGCTGAGGCGTGGCATTACGACAATGAAGAGTTTGAAGGGCAACTTGGCATCAGTATGCCATATCAAAGTTATCATTACCAATTTATTCTTCTTCTTGTCTAGATCCACTTTCTGTTTCAGTCATAACATTCTGGTGATTTTTTTAAAGCTAAAATGTTTATAGCACACGGTACTTTAGCTTCAATAGAACTCCCACAATCATGTCTACATGATGTATTGTACACCAGAGTGTAACCATTAAACTGTCCTTCTCCAACCCTCTGGCCCAGTAATTTAAAAAAGACAAATACATACAACAGTGTAACTGATGGTTACTAACTTCCTCTGTAAGTCACAGTGAAGTGCAGGGTTTATTATGCTGGCAATAACTTTGTAATTAAAGCCAACAATGAAATTAAATGCAAATTACGTTCTACATACATTATATTAAATAAAGTAAAAATAAAGGACGACCACAGAATTTAATTTTTAGGTTAACTTTCATGGCTATAATCGAATTTGAATTACTAGGTACAGAGATTATTTTGTTATCACATTTTGTGCTGCTTGCTTTGAAGCAAATCATGTATGATGTATAACATATGCTCATGTTTCTGCAGCAGGAAGTAAGTGATGTGTTTTAGCTATTTCACACACTTGCCCTCTTAACCCAATATGAGAAATATTGTTTCAAACAGGAAATTGGCATTTATTATTGATTCTTGGATATCCACATTGTCTTGACAGTTTAAAATGACTCTAGGGAGTCAAATGCCATCTCTGCCTGCAATGCCGGCGCTAGTGTCTACTGGGTGCAAGACTGTGAAGTCCAGTTATTGTTCTGGCTCTCGAAATCACGCCTTTAGTATCACATCTCCCAGTTGAGCACTACCTTAACACTAACCTATTGCCAGAGTGGTCGCTCTGCGTCTCGCCTGCAGATAGACAATCTGTCAGCTGTGATTTGTGAATTTGTGTTTTGATTGACAGTCCGCTAATGCTACTTTATAACGTTGATTTCTGATCCCAGTGGAGTAGACGGCACCTATATATTTATTTTACGTCTAGTCATTAAAGTGGGCTCGGAGAAAAAAGAAATGGACACTTTATATGTAAGCTGCTTGTCTTAATTTCTAAATGTGCTTCTTCTGAATCAGTATTGGTTTCTTAATGTTGTATCAGCAGCAGCAACAGTCTTGCCTACTACAGTATTGTAACTAGAGTCATGAATGGCTAGAAACAAAAATGTCAGATCCAGTTTTGAGTCTCAGCTTGGCTCATTGTTTGATTTTTAAGTCACTTCATCATCTGCCCCTGACCCTGTCTCCCTCTCACACAGCTGTGAAATTGTGTACATATAAAAATCCACTGATTAGATATGTTATTTCAGAGGAATTATCCAGAGTTGATCTTGATTGAAGGTACTAATGTGCCGTACTGTCCAGTACAGTATTTAAGGAGGCTATCCAGCCTGATTTATTGTACTGTGCCAGTAATAACCTGGTTACAGTAACATATCATTCACTACAACTATAGACTATATACATTCTCGTTAATACAAATTTCAAGGGACCAGCAAAAAAAGCAAAATCCATACTGTTAGATTTTATTGAAGTTACAGTAAGGCTGAAATCAAATATCAATTACAGAACAATGAAAAGTAATATCAATCTAAAAGTACTATTAGTTTTATTGAAAATACAGCTGTAAAGTGAACTTTTCAAAAGTATACAACAAAAGCAAGTCGTTCTCAACATCAGGGTATTGAGCAAATCAGAAACACTAACAACTTGCATCCATACAGTAGTTTGTTGTTCATAAGCCTGTATTATTGTATCCCGTGTTTTTAGATGGCTGACAAAGTGTCCATGGGAATGTTGAAATCTGCAGCTATATCGTTCTTTTTCTTAAAAGGTGATACATTATTATCCACTGTTTTCAACACCTCCCCTTTTGTCTCAAGGATAGTGCACATTTCTGCATGAGCACTATGGCAACTTGAAATGCTAATGTGGATGCAAGCTAACACATTTCCCAATATCCTTTACACTCAGCTGTTCGAACTAGGGTGTTCAGTTTTATTCACATTTTTCTTCCCTGGGAGGGCTTCAAAATCATTCGCACTAGCAGGAAATATGTGTTAAGTAAATTTGTATTATAGAAAATGATTTATAATAAGGGACTGATAAATTTTGCCTGGATCTTGGAAAAAAATAGTACTACCAGGAAATTGGTCTAATCCAAGTGTTTTAACGATAATTGACTGGGTCATGAATATTGGTTTGAGCTCTTGAAACAATTTTTTGGTTATCTCCATAGCCACCTGAAACCGTCAGCTTGAATCTAATCATATGCTGAACAGTTATCAGTGTTTGGGTCTGATGCTTGAAACTACTGTACTCTCCATAGCCTAACTCAAGAAAACAGCTCAAAAACACAAGTTCAAAAATACTCAATATAATATTAGAAAATTCTCCTCCATAACATTAGTGTACAAGCTTTGCCTTGGATAAGACCGAAATAACCTTTACAATAGGAAGCATCAGCAAAGATTCCTGAAATTAAAAGAATCCCTGAATGGTGGTTTAACTGACAATAACTCACATGAATTATGCAGCATTATCAAAATAATAGTCTGTATTTATTATTCAAACATTAATGCTGCACAATAACTATGTCAAGCCAAATTATAATTTAGAGATATCTCAAATTGCATTTTAAGATAACTTGAAATATTTAGAAATATCTGTAAATAGTTTGCAGATATCATTAAATGGATTTGTGATATCTGTAAATAAACCAACTTTGAAGATATCTTCATATCATTTTGAAATATTTGAGATATCATTTTACGATATCTTGAAATACATTCCTGTTCATTTAGAGGTATCTATACATAATTTTACAATGTTTCAAAATAACTTCCTGTTCATTTAGAGATATCTCTAAATTAATTTAAGATATCTGTAAATTACTTCCTGTGAAAATGTAAATTACTTCCTGTGAAATATCGTAAAATGATTTATAGATACCTCTAAATGAACAGGAATGTATTTCAAGATATCGTAAAATGATTCAGAGATATCTCTAAATAAACAGGAAATCATTTCAAGATATCTAATTATTTAAAGTTATCTCAAAAACATTTATATCTGGAAATGATTAGATACCTTCAAATATTTAGAGATATATATATAAATGTATTTGAGATCTCTCTAAATGATAATTTGGCTTGCCATAAGGTAACTACATTGAAGTTCTATGAATCAACTAGCAAACTTATGTCCAGTTAAAGCTGATACCTGTAATCTGTAATTTTCTGTTTCACTGCAATACAGTACCACTCACTGGCGAGTCCATCTGTGGTATCAATCCCTCTAACAGTTCTTTATAAATAAATTATAACCCCTACTGTTTAGCAAATACAGTATAGGCCTACCTTCTATTTAAGCCATAGAAGTTAATTTGCTTACGCTTAGCTATGTATCTCAAACGTCACAGGTCTCTCCAAAAACCTTTTCCCAGTGAGGGTCTAGGACTCTCACTTAAAAAAAAAAACTGGATGGTCCCAGGGGAAATTTGGGGGGTCCCAGTGAAAATGCTGGTGGTCTGTGACAGAAAGACAATGATTCTTGGTGGTAAATCTTGCTCTCGACCTGTGAGGGTGCTAAGTAACAGGACCAGAATACTCTGACTACTTGACCTGACACTTCGTTCTGAGGGTTAAAAGGAAGTCGGTCATGTAGAAAAGAGACAGAGCTTTGGTACACTAACTCATTGACCCAGAGAGCAAATGATGTGGCAGCTGCAGATCATAAAAAGCAGCTGCAATTGTTTACAAAGGGGTCATGAACGATGGTATAAATAGGGGTCAAAGCAATGTTATCTGTTCCTTTGTTTTTGGTTGCGTTATTGACCTGGAAGGACCTGTACTGTTGGTGAAATAAACAGTAAGTGTTTGTTTATACTGTCTATTGTTGAGCGTACTCACTAGACGGCTACCACGTTCCGGAGCTGTCGCCAGAGGCCAGCACAAACCCAGAACAGCACTTCATTTGTACCATTGTAAAATTGTAAAATTGTATTGCACCACATTCACTAATTCACTCACTAACCTGACTTGTGTATGTGTTTTGTGTTTAAATGTGGGGATACATATTATTTCGGGACCAGCTTGGGGGATTATAAATGTAAGTAATACACGCCGCTGTATTACTTAACATCATTACTATTTACTGTTTGTTTTGCCGTCAGGCGCTGGACTTAAAAATTAATAAAACAAACTTTTTCACCTGGATTGTCTGTTCTTTAATCACCTGCACACATTCAACCACTTTGCCACAGGGTCCCAATAAAGTAGAAAGTCTTCATGTTATGATACACAAATCTTCCTTATTCAATATTGCAAACTATGCGTGCTCTGCTCTCTGTGACAGAATACTAAACTCTAGGAAAGGGGGAAGTGGTGTCCTGCTTTCGTTACATTTCTTAAAAATGTTCTTAATATCAAACTTAAAGGGGCAGCTAATTTCTTAAACATATTTAATACAATAGGCTAGTAGTAGGGTGATTTCAATGACTGCATTCCTTTCTTTTTCTCTATATTAAATCTCACTAAGATAATTTGGAGGAAAACAAAACAAACAAAAAAAAAAACTACAGGTACCCAACATCAGAACTACTATTAATTCTGCCAAGAATTAAGAACCAACCAATAGACCCTTAAACTCAGCAGTATTGTAACAACAGTACAGCCAAACAGAAAACAAAGCCACTAAACTTCTCAGAGCCATTTCTTTCTGACAGCAGCCGCTTATGTCTTTCAAACAGTTGCTTATGCAGATTTCTGTATATATATATATATATATATATATATATATATATATATATATAAATCTGCAGTGGGGCTGCCCATGTCAGATGACAGATGATGGACCCGAGAGTCCCGACAAGCCAAGCGTGAGTAAAGGGTCAGAGGACACTGAAAGACTGATGCAGGAACTGAGTGCAACCAAGAAAAAAGAAAAAAATACGAATTACTGAGAGGTTTACTTTGCAAAGTCTTGCTTGGGGTTTTCTGTGATGGTCTTCATTTGGTAGGCATCCTAAAAAACTGCAGTACAGTATGACAGTAGATAATCTGCTGCACCAAAATCACACACACACATAAGTATATTTTAAAAAAGATTGTTATAAATTATTTAAACCCACTGTAGTGCACAGTAGTTCAAGGGTTCACAATTAATATACATCTGTAGTACCATATAAATTGGAAAGGGTACTTATGCTGTAACTACAGTGCCATCAAGCTTTATGAGAGCTGTGTAATAATCTGTCAACCTTGTTGAACACCTGAATGCCTCACTAGTAGTCTATGACTGAACTGTACGATTCAGTACACTCAACTGACCTGAGGAACCTGGCCTGAATTAGAAAAGCAAGGTCACACAAAACCGTATGTTTTTTTGAGTCAATGGTAAGAGAAAATCAGTCCTCCCTTCAAGAGGCCTAACAGTACAGTATCCATCTGAGTAACAGAAGAATTATTATTATTATTTAACATTTTGACCACCTTTTTAAACTTTTAAATTGCACTCCCTGCCTCAAAATGGTTTCCCATGTACCCGCATGGACCTCTCAGAACTACATTTTCCATCATCCTCCTCCTCACTGGTAAACCCATCTCACTTACATATGTGAGTAGGAGGATGATGGGAAATATAGTTCTGGGAGGTCCATGTGGGTACATAGGAAGCCATCTTGAGGCAGGGAATGTAAATTAAAAGTTTAAAAACGTGGTCAAAATGCAAAAAAAAAACAATACACACACCTTATGTAAACAGTTGTAGCAACACATGGGAACATGTAACACAATAAAACAAAAAAGGTCCTTATGTGCCCTTTAGGCACCTTTAAAACACAAATGGCTTTCTGATCTTCAACAGACAATGTGTTTAATTTAAAAGCAAATGCACGCACACATTTATTTAATGCAGCATTTGGTTACGGATGTGACATTTACACATAGAAATAGTAACTTTGTAACTCCCTTAATGAAACAAACATTGCTAATCCATGTCCTGGTAAAATCTCATTTTTATAATATTTCACATAATATTTGTGATTTATATGTACTTGTTTATTTTATTGCATACTATATTGCCTTAGAATTTATACACATGTTTAAAACACAGAGAAGCTAGTAAGGGGCCATTTGATTGTCATTTAAAAAATGTCAAACCAAAACACCACGCCTTCATATCATCCGAGATACTGTCAACTGTTACATTTTGGACTGCATTGGACTATAATTTGTTCACCTACTGTGCACTTATTGTGCGATTATGAGCATCTTCTGTATGTGCCTGCACTGGTCTTCATATAAAGTAATGTCTGCAGATGACGGAATACATGATTTCAGTTTATTGAAAGTATAATGTAAATATGAACTAGCCTATTGTATAGCTCACTATCAGAGAATTACCTCAATAGCAATTCTCAGGTTTTGTAAGCCATAACCCCGGGGAGCAGGAAGCAGAAAGCAAATTATGCACTTGAGTGCACATGCCTTGAAATATCACACTAGTATCTGACCCCTGCTGTTAAACTGAGCTTCAGATGTGCCAGCAAACTCAGTTTTCTATTCAGTACAGTACAGTATGCACATTCATTTCTTGATCTGAACGAATTTATTGCACATATATTTTTTTTTTACATTTTCATTTTCAATTTGACTAGATCAGATTTGAAGAAGTAGTTTCATGTGGTAAACGACCTCATTTGGCCACCAAAATTTTTTTAAAAAAGCAAGGGAAACAAAACAATAACCCAGACACATCATTACCCAAATATCAAAAAATAAAATAAAATAAATCAACATTCCATAAGAGAGCACTTTGAACTATCCATGCATTATTTGCTAACCATTTTTTGACTGCTTACATATTTATATACATATTATACACATACTTATATAAAATATACATGGCTTCATACAGAAGGTTAGCTTCAGCAATTCTGACCCTTATGGGCGTGAGAACGAGGGTAACTCAGAAAAGCATGGACATGTCACCTTTTTCACCAACTCGAGTTAAACATCAGCTCAAGTCCTGGGAGAATTCATGCTAATTTGAGCCCACTGTAGTCGACTCGAGTTGGCTTCCATGGAAATGAGGTATAATTTGAAACAAATAAGTCACATAAAAAAAACTAACAAAAAAAAACAAACTTGTATGCGAAGCTCAGGCAGCTGATCGATAAGTATTTAAATGCATGCACAGGTTGTTAACAACATGTAACTGTACAGTAATTGTGTTCTACTGTAGGTCATATTGAGAATATAAAATTAGATGCTAATAATGTTTTACGTTGTAATATTCAAAATGTGGTTCTTTGCATCAAAAAAATCAATGAAACAATTTTGTTTAGGATACTTAATCCAATAGTTTTTATAACTACAGTAGTCATGGCAGAAACTGCTCTTTGCCTTTCCCTGAATTCTCCTTTAACATTTTCTCACTCATTAAATATACATATGTCCAATGGTCTGCCCTAGAGACACGCAATGTCATCACCCAATGTGCTCAGAAATTTCAATTTGCCCTTTTAATACAGTATGTGAAAAGCATAAGACATTTCCCTCGGGGTTTTGGAACCTTTTGGATTGTTTTCGTACCACGACCTTTAAATAAAAGGGTTCTTTGGATCCCAAACTTTTTTCACAAACTTATGTTTGCTTTGTTCTACAGTACAGTACACTCACAACTGATTATTCTGGAGGGCTGGGGGACCTGACACACTGATGTGGTGTCCGCTGCTTGCCAAGCACCATGGTGTCACTTGCCAATAAACTAGTAGAGGAAGGGTTTTCAATAAAAGCTGAATTTGTTGAGGTGCCCACTTTACAGAATCACCTTAAGAAATTAATTAAAGCCAGCATTACCCATAGCAGTCTCTCTGACCATCAGTGCCTAATTGTGACAACATTGCTTCCCTCAGAGCAACACAGCACCTCTTATTGGCATTTCAATATCAAATTACTGCAAGACACAAAATGTAATTAACAATTCCATCAGTACTGGGACATTTAGAAAAATGAGAAAAACATTACAAAAACTTGAGACACTGGTGAGACATTGGCAAAATACAAATGAAAATATTTTGAGCAGTACACCCTTAATGTAACCAGGTCACTGAACTCAGCCGTGTGCGCTCTCATTTTGTAGAGCTGAGGGACACCACCTGGACAAGCCGCTAACCACTACTGTCACATAGCTCTCCAGTGGCAAGGCTCCAGGGATCGATGGACTGCTCGCTGAATTATTTTTAAAAAATTGGAATATAATGGGGGAGGATTTGCTCCAGGTACTGACAGACAGCCTCAGACCAGGGTTCCAATATTTTAGGGGGGGAAATCGCAAAAAAAAAAGCACTTTTACATACAACAAACTTAAATACATATTTTCTACTGAATCATTATTCACACTGGTGTTGCTTCAGGCAAATAATTTGCATTGCATAGCAAGTATTAGTGTGAATGACTTAAAGCTGCTCAACAAAACCTCTGCATGCATCTACTATTCTATTTATCTGCAATGTCCATTGCCTTTGCCATTGCCTGATGTGAAGCTTCTACTTTGCGTTTCTTTTTCAAGGTTTTGTAACAGCAGCTAACAAACTTTACAGTTGCATAAAGACTGCAGACCGAACAACTTATTTGACCACTCTCATTATTAAACTCCAGCCATGGGTAAATCTTCAGCCAGCTTGGTTGAAATCTGTCTCTTTTGCCTTCCCTTCATTGGCATCGCTTGTGTGTGTTGTACTACATTCTGCCTCACATTTTTCATTCAACAACGGTGGCTCTGGCAAAGTTTTTTTACCTTTAGCCATGTGTCTCAAAGACGGCCGGAGTGGGTGACGTCAGACCAGAGCCAGGAAATAAGCAACAGAGAGAGATGGAGTTTGGTGTAGCTGAGCGAATGCTTTCGCTCAGCATTTAATAAAGAAACAGAACAGAAAATAAAAAGGATGTAAAAAACAAAAATACAAGGACACGGCACATTCACCAAAACAAAAGAGATAAACACAACGGAAAAACACTACACAAAACAAGGTGAGCAGATATTTTAAATACGATTATTCCTATCACAATTATTAACTCCGTCTCCAATCCCTTTCTCCACTCACCGAAAACACACAACCCCGAGTATGTGAAAACATGCTGCTTTTATGCAGCTGTACCGAGACTCGACTGCTAATCAATCATTCAACTGGAGTCGCGGTACAAATGCACGAGAATTAATAAAGTGCAATTCCCCGTGCTCACATATTATTACATTTTACTTGCACGTGAAGTGCTGTGCAATCCTTGTGGCTAAATACAAATATACATTTTAAACACTTGTGTTACACAGACCCATTTATATACCGTGTACCAATGACTATACACCAACATTTAACACACCACACGCAACATATAACAGAAAATACACACAGGGGTGGGCACTTCGTCACACCATGGTTTCAAAATGTGGGGAATACTCCAGGCAACATTATAACACATAGCTTTACCCTTTGTCATGCATAATATTGTATTGGCAAACTGTGCCGTGCAACTATGGCTTGTGTGATTTCATAAATTCAGAATCACAGTTTCAGAAGGTACATAAATTACAGCTACATACATATAGTTATCCCTATTGAACAGGTACAGCTATAGCCAAAAGTTTAGCATCACCTTGAATTTTAGGATTAAGACAATTTAAAAAAAAAAAAAAAAAAAAAATTAACATAATTTAGATCTTTTATTTAACATCATGTAATCAAAGAAACTACAAAATTATATCGCAAAAGTCTACTGGAAGCCATAATAGTAGTTCAGTATTTCATGTCAGATGTTGAAATGTCAAAATTTTTCATACTGAATTACATATCGCTTTGGATGGAAAACTCTAAAGTGATGCAATTCAATATGTTAGCGTACAGTATTCAGCAGGTTTCATTCGACTTTAGAAGCAAAATTAGTTCATTCTAAAGGGTGCTGTAAAATCTTTGGCCACAGCTGTAAACCATTAAGTATTATAAAAATGTATAGATAAATCCATTGTCACTTCTAAAATATACTTAATTAGTAATATATTTTAATTAATACAAAAAACAAGGGAGAAGATATCATTACTATGATATGAGTACAGTCAGAATGTGGATATACGACACTCAGGTACACATCAGTCACGCTTTACCATGCATCCTTGTAGTAAGACACAAATCAATTCCTATTATATTGTAGCGTGCATGAGGGTAGGCAGCAGCAAGGCTGGTAGGTGACGTAATCACAAACAGAGACATAAGCCTGATACACGCTCCTTGCAAAGGAGCCAGCTCTTTTGTACAGCGGTATCGGCAATATGCATTAGTGCCCGCCCTTCGCCTGTGTGTGGATTGCCTCGCCCTGTGTAATGCGCCTGCCTGCGTTAACATATTTCGCTACAATATATAACAAATGAATACACTCACCGGTCACATGCTATTTCCCACTCTGTCACCAGTTTTTTTATACAAAGCCCTTCGCTTCAATGTTACAATTTATTTGATTATCCGTCAAAGCCTGTGTTTTTTTCTAATCTCAAATCAGTCTGTCTTTATTGTGCATTTACACAGTGCTTCATCCAGTAACACACGAAAATGCAGCCAAAACAAAGCGAACGAGACAAGCTACTGCAATGTAAAACAGTTAATCGTTATACAGTTTTAGATACTGTGATGTATTTTTTTTTTTTTTAAATCCATGATCTTTAGTTGCTTTTCTGTATTTTCATTTGCAAGTGAACTGTGACAATAGGGCTTTATCAAGCACTATATTCTGCAACTTAGTATACTGACTTGGGATAACGTTTTAATTCTGGAAACTGTTTTTTTTTTTTAATCTTTTGCTAAATTGCATTGCCTTTTACGTTTTACGCAGCTCTGTATATGGGTAACATTTTGATTTTGTTTTGCTGTTGGGTTGTTAATGGGGAATTTTACATACTGCTACAATACGTACCGGATTTAAAAGTACGTATTGTATTACAGTCCACGTCGCCTCTTTTAGCAAGTGATATTTTCAGAATCATATCGTTCTGAATTAAAAAATACTACTTCTGTTGAAAATATAGTACTGTACCAACAAAACCAACTACAGTACATCTAAATGGAATCCTACTTATTTTAAAACACAGTCCTTTCAGCTAAGTATTTTTGACATTGTATCTTTTTGTGTTCCCTGAAAAAAATGGACAAGGGTTGGAACGGGCTAAAATGAAATAATCAGATATGCGTCGCACTCGTTTAACCGTCGCTGAAGCCAAAATTTTATAAGGTCGGGTATGTGAGTGTTAACTGTAATATTTGAAACAATCAAAAATTATATATTTATGTGTGTGTGTATATATATATATATATATATATATATATATATATATATATATATATATATATATATATATATATGTATATATATATATATACACACACACACATATATATATACACACACACATATATATATATATATATATATATATATATATATATATATATATATATATATATATATATACGACTGTAAGCTAGGTTCATCAAACTCTGTACATTCAAGCTCGACTATAATATTTAAGATCTAGAGACATCAGTAAATGTTTGGGGCAGTCAAAAATTAACGTATTGATGAAACGACTTTATGCGTGGGGTATGACACTCAATTCCACTTAAAATTATATTAAATGAATAGTCTATTTAGTTGTACAGTATTGTCTTCCAGGATGAAACATTTACAGGCTTTACTAATTCTTATCCAGATCGACATATCTAGATCGCTTAATGCTACTATAACTCAACAGTATTTTCTCGATTTTAGATTATCTCTTCCTCTTAGGTCCTTATTGGCTTTAGGAAATTATCAGCACCTAATAATGTCACAAAGATGTATTGCTTAGGCCTTGTAAAAAATATACATGCAATTACTTTAAAATTTGTGAAATCCAGAGCTTTTCTTACTGTAGACTGTATCATTACATGTTCACAGGGTACATTTTAAATACTATAGCCATATGGATACAAAGTTAAAGAAAGCCACCTTTAACGACACATATAGTACATCAAACAGAAAACAGTACTGTCCAGTACTGTCTTATACAGTAAAGTATTCAATGTTGTATATTTTCACCATAATGACATTGATTTACTTGATTTTATAAGATTTCAACAATCCAGAGTTGAAAACTCTGTGGATTACTGACCAGGCAATATAAAGGCTTCCTGTCACTTGCCCCTCATCCTTTTTTCCTTCATCCTACATTATAATAAGCAAGGTATGTCCTCTGGGTTTGAGGTTATTACAAATACTTTGAAATGTGAAAGAACACTGGGGGGATTTGCTATTCAAATACTCTATGCTTCAATCCCCACACATCATTATTCTGCACTGTTAAGAAATAACATGGTTACAAAAATAGATTGTGTAGCAACATGCCTGGCAGAATGTTTAAATCATAAAATTACTGGATACAAATTTGTGGATCAAGAACAGATCAGTGCTTGGAAATGGAAATGTACTGTAAACCCTATACTAAATGGCAAGAAAGTTTAATGATCATAAGTAATATTACAATTCTGTAAGATTATCTAAATAATAAAGAATAAAACAGTACTTGCTACGCTTAAGCTTGACTATCAACAACTTTCAAACATTGTTTTAATTCAGCTTTTTTTTTTTTTTTTTAACGTTTAAGGTCAACAGAACCCTTGCTGTAGATTAGAAGATCAATACTGTAGGCTATTGTACATTGATCTTTTGAAATCACACTGCAGATTTTTCTGTGTTTGGCAAATATTAAATTATATTGCAGACATGGAGAAAACACCTACATTACATACTTTAGATCAGGGGTCTCCACCTCTGGTCCTGAAGTGCTACTGTGGCTGCTGGTTTTCGTTTCAACCAATCTCTCAGTTACTTAACTGAATCAATTATTGGCTTAATTAAGTATAAAACAGGTGTTCCAAATCTTTAGCCACTGATACCTATAAAACCTGCTGAAAGAGGGTTTCCAGGATCAGGGTTGGAAACCCCTGCTTTAGATGAACAGCACACACTACAGGTTTCTCCGGAGTAAAATAAATGTAGCCCTGTATATAAATTCAAGGAGTACTCATTTTACACATACAATGGACGGCAAAGAAAGTATGTTTAAACATAAATTAAACAGCTGAATTCGGGAAAATAGGCCTACTTTTCTTAAACCTTTTCCTAAATCTATTCTCTTTACACATTTTATGTTTTCTGTGGTGCTCTTTGTTTATGGCTATTACAGATAAAGATATATCACCTTAAAAAATAAATAACAAAAAAACTCTTAAAGGCTCTCAGCAAATTAAAAGCAGGCTTTTTAAAAAAAAAAAAAAAAAAAATAAAATCAAACAAGAAACCAGAGATTTACAATCCCTAATACCACACTGTAGTATCTGGCAAAAAATCCATAACTAATCATGAGATCTCTGCCAGGATCCAACAGACCTGTGCTACAGTGCAGCAGATGAACAACGGTTACATGAACGTATTAGCCTAATCTTATATCAACTCCAAAAGATATTGATGAGCTTATCTGTGCATGTTTTTGTAAGTTAACATCAATATTTCAACATCCATTCTAAATAATATAGGCAAGCAATCAAGTCTTTTAAAGTAGAGCAAAGTGCTTGATGGATGTGGTCCAGTAGGAAACATAATTAAGGCATGGACCTTAGTCGAAGCTAAAATATCTAGCTTTAAGATGCCTTGAGCCAAACAGCATGACCTTGGTTTTTCAGATCCATCCTTTTTATATCTCGGACACATTTCGATAGCCTCGATAATGACTCAACAAAATTACTCTTAACAGAGGGATACAGTTACTGGGTTCTCTGCATGGTTTACGTATTCCTATCTGAGTTTTCTTTAAAGGAACCAACTAGTGTGCCATCCTTGTATAGTGCTGTATCAGTTTTGATTGTTCACTGTGACCTGTTAAATTCCATGTGTAAGGTATGTAAACTCATGAGAAATGCTGATGCCTTCATCAGGATTATGTTTCTTTAGCTCAGATCTTTTATTCGGCAATCTGATTTCCAAAGTCCCAAATCGTCAATACCTTGCCTAATTACCTAAATGGTAAATAAACTCAGAAGTGTTTGTGCGTGAGATTTTTGTCTTGCACACTGATCTTTTAATGCTGTTTCTGTCTTTTAATAACAATTTACAGTGTGTAATAATGGCAGCTTCCAACTGTTTCAGTATTAACTTAGAAAAAAACACCTGAAACCTATCTTTCTAGTGATATCAAGGGTTTTGTATACTGCAAGGTTTAAGCTATTAACCCAACCTCTAACAAACAAGTATACTGTAGCATGGAATTACGCTATGACATCTGCATTTTTTTAAAATGCAGTTTTGCTAACAAGCAAGTAATACAATTCTACATAAATGATAACACACTGCACAATGAGTCAGTGGGATAAACATTTAATGTCCCTAATGGATGAACATAAAGAATTGCAGCTACAATTTGGGAAGCAATTGCAAATACAGTAAAATGACTGGTTAATGCTCTATTTAGACCAAAATGTAAGACATTCTGTCAAATCATCTAAATGTCATGTACCCATTGACACAAGGGTGTGCTACTGTACATGTGAGAATTAAAGTACTGCATAATACAATTGGTTTATGGATTATTCAGTTATTTTCCCAGAAGTGAAGTATTACTAAATGGTATCTACTTTAACTATAGTAAAATCTAATTAAAAAGTCTACTGAATGTTGTTTTGTTGAAATAAGTTGATGGTTTTGCTGTTTGGTTACAGAATTGTACTCCAAGCATATTTTCACTTTAATCACTTTTCCAGCTTATCTGTACAGTTTTTTGCCGGTATAGTCTGTAGACTGTTTACTGAGTAGCAATTGTTGTATTTTATATGAACATTTTAAAATAGGATGCACAGTTAAAATGTAAACATCTGCTACAAAGAATAGCCTTACAGAATAAATGTAATAGTCTGCATACTGTAGCTGTTACATTATTGGTAAAATGCACAGTAGGTTTTAAAAAGAGGCATCAACTTACTGTCAGAAACACATGTATGAACGGTTACATAATAGTAATTTGGAATTATTTGTTGCTCCAGCTATCGATGCGCAGGAATAAAAAGGGATGACAAATGGCTACACTGAGTGTCTTTTAGATCTTAATAAACTGCAGTTTGCTGTTTTGGTGTACAGTAAATACCATGTTTCATAATGGTTAAACTGAAAAAAAAAAAGTTTAGTAATTAAACAAACCTTTTGCAACAGATTAAAAAACATTTTCAATTAAATTATTTGAGAACAATCTGTTGCAAAATAGTGTGGTTGCAGAAAAACCAAATGTTTCTAGCAGCTAGCATTCCTAAATACTGTATGTTGCAACAGTTATTCACAGAAAAGCACAATTCACAACCACATTCTAATTTAACATTTTGCTTAAACATGGGCATGTATGACATAATGTGTTGTATGTCGTTGTAAAGCCAAAAATTAACTATGAAGAAGGTAGGGTACAACATTCTTACAGGAACAGTACAATGGAGTGCTTCTGGTTGGAATTTCTGATAATTATACTTGTAATGCTATAATAAATCATGATCACCTGATTACTGTAGAACAACTAGAGCAAGCCTGGCAGGCAGAAATCCCTGAAAAGACACTATTTCATAGTATCAGCTGCATCTTGATGCGCATCCACAAATGTTAAATACTTCTAATTTTAGATTTGCATTGCAATTTTCACTGCAATGTATTCCACGTCTATTCATAATTCGAGACGATACAGCAGTTATTTAATAAAATGTGAAAAATAAATCAGAAGAGGTACAACAACATATAAAGTCAAATTACCTTTAGGTAATGATATAATCCCCCAAAAACAAAGCACTAAAAGAACCCATTATGTACTTTGTTGCCTCCCTTGGTAGCTAATGCTATAGTGCTGTACATCTTCCCCATTCTCAAAGTGAACTGTCCGGTCACAACCAGAGGTTAAGGGATACTTCCATGCATGAACTGAACCAGAGTTCAGTTTGCATGTAACTCTGCTCTACACTAACATTTAATAATACAAAAAAAGCACATACAGATATATTAAACTTCAATAACAAAAAGCACAAAAAACGGTACCTTTGTAAGTTGTGCTATTTTCTTGCTCATTTTCAGATGAAGGTCTGGGGTGTATTCCAGGCTTAACCCGGTCTGGTAGGACATTGTTGATGTTGTAGCAGAATTATATTTCGCAGCTCCGGTGGAAGAATTTCCAGCACTGCTGCAGTACTGATGCCAGCCCGTTCCAGTCGCCATCTTCACAATCCTTCAAATGCAGTTATTATAATATTATTATAATATTGGTAGTATTAGTAGTATTATCACAACAGATTACACCCACCACCCCCCCCCCCCCCCCCCCCCCCCCCAAAAAAAAACAACAAAAAAAAAAAAAAAAAACTCGTTCATGCGAAGTTCATCAACATAAACTCAGAATCATGCCATTGTTTGTTTGAAAAGGTAACAGGCAAAATGTTGTCTGACTTTTATGAATGAAATTAAACAATCTCACTACTTTCAAACCATAGCCCCCCCCCATCACACAGGTCTTTAAATTAGACTCTTTTTTTTTTAGATGTTCTTATTTTATTTTTTGTGTACGACAATATTAATAAATCGTCTTTGCAGATTTTTCACACTACACTGACAGGCTGTTAGGAATCAGATTCCTCAAATTCCTATGTAGACCACCAAGCTGCCCGATTTTCACCTATATTGTCATGATTGCAACTCCCGCCCCAGGCTGTCGTTTTCTCTTCTTTTAAGCACTCTGTGTTTTTGTAATAATAACTCTAATGAACTCGGGCTTCAACAGAACAAGCCATCTTCGCTGATTCCCGTGCTATGTATCAGGTTGACTGGTTGCTGCACTGCTGAAGACTGTTACCATGGATCACACCAAGTTTACATTACTGTCAATGACGTCAGTTCCGCCCGGCCCTCCCTCTTCTTTGTGTAGGGGTGCAGCGGTCCGATCTGAAGTGAAGCACCTGCAGAAGCAGCTGTTAACCCAGACTCTCTACAATCATATTTTATTCCTAAAGGTAATATTAAAGGGATTACTCTGAATGAGATAATTACTTCTTCTAATGCTCCTTGTATCTGTGTATAAGCGTGTGCAATGTTTCGGTCTGTGAGGAATTTGAGACAGAGTCTTAAAGACAGGATTTAAAAAATAACTTTCTTTGTGTTTATAGTATTCACTGTGTACAATAAGAAAATAGTAGCCTTCTTGTTATTTAGTTTAGGAAAGCACAGAGGTTTAATTTAACTCCCAATAGGGTTAATACAGCCAGACCCCAAAACAGGGTTAGGGTTCTTTTCTTTTATGGTGGTGTTTATTATGTGGTCTTCTTAAAGAACAATAAAAGTGTGCATTACTGAACTAAATTAAAACTAAAGTTCCTGGGTCTGAATCAGTGCTCGAATTATAGGTGCGCTTACACTGGCCTTTTTTATGATGGCTTTGGGCCATCTCAGGTCTTTTTTCTGCAGTGTAAACGCACACAGCCGACTCTCAGCGATCCTTAAAGTTTTACTGCTAACTAAAGACCTGGCGCAGCGCCAGCTTAGGTCCGACCGAAAGGCAGTGCAAACTCACTTTTCTGAGTTTTAAATAAAGATTGTTTTAATAATTTGCGGTCCCTTTTTAAAAAAAAATGAATGAAATGTTTTGAATAATTACAAACAATTTAGATAGTGTATTGTACTTATATAACAAATCTTCTTCTTCTTCTTCTTCTTCTTCTTCTTCTTCTTCTTCTTCTTCTTCTTCTTCTTCTTCTTATTATTATTATTATTATTATTATTATTATTATTATTATGGAATTGTATACAATAAAAGTTTTTTCTCCGGTATTCCTGTGGTTGCTTAGCCTATTTTAACTTAAAATAAAGGACTTATGCATCATACAATTATGTATATACAAGGTGAGATACTACTGGTTAAGAAACAGAATAGAGTTCTTTTGAAAACAAAAAGATATTTATTATTAATAAACAGCTAATGTACTTAAATGTCCTACTCAAGGTGAAATCCTTCTCATAACACATGGGTCAGGAACCGCTGTGTTGTGACAAACACTGTCTAAACCAGGGCTTCTCAAACTCGGTCCTGGGGACCCCCTATGGCTGCTGGTTTTCGTCCCAACCAAGCTCTCAATTACTTAACTGGACCCTTAAATGAACTGATAATATGTTTAATTAGACCTTTTTACTTGTTTTCATCTCTTGAACAGTTGCATATTTCAAGTTAGCCGTAACATTTGATAAGTAACTTGAACTGCAACTGCTTAAGAGCTAAAAATGTCTAATTAAGCAAATTTATCGTAGACTGAAAATTAAGTATATATTTTTTTAGACAAGTCCCTGCAATATGAACACTAGGCTGTATTGTTTGTTTTTATAAAATGGATTGGAAAAATTAAGTTCTTTGATTGGCTGAACAAGATCACATGACCGTGCGGTAATAATTGTCTTACCACACAGCTATGACATCATAGACTAACTTACTTACCTGATCTATTAATATTAAATCAGCATATAAATCACTCAACAATATATATTTTTTTATTTATCTCTGTCACTAAGAATTACAGAAAAAACTGCAAATATGCTGTGGTATTTATTTAGTCAGAGAACAGAACAAAGAAAACTCTGAGGCAAGCAGTAGCAGTAACACTATTCAAAAGCCATCTTAGAAATCACCAGGCAAGTCTCACTTAGCATGCAATACTGTATATGCAGCAGCGGCATCTACTTATTAAATTAAAATAGCGCCTTATAAAACTGACTAGCGAGTATGCAATATTTAAACTCCTAGTCCCTTTAACACTTCTGCCTCTGTTATGCTAAAGTTATTTAAAACTGGATAGGAAAAGGTCGACATGTGGGGCATGTTGCCCGTATCCTCCATTGTAAAAACTTCTGAAAAGTAATCATTTAATATATTTGCTGTTTTTTTTTCTCTTCGTTTATGATTTTGCCATTTGTATCTGTCACAAAGACGGCTGTAGTGGGTGATGTCAGACCAGAACCAGGAACCAACAAATAAACAACAGAGAGGTGGAGTTTGGTGAAGCTGAGCGATTGTTTGTGCTCAGCATTTAATAATGAAACAAACAAAAAATAAAAGGTTGCAAGACAAACAAAACACAGGACACGGCACTTTAGGCAAACAAAACGGACTGCACAGACAAACACGGTGAGCTGAGATCAATTAGCTGCGCATACTGCATATTACATCCCATGTACCAATGACTATACACCAACATTAACACACAACACGCAACTTACAACACAGAACTACACAGGGGCGGGGCAACATTGCCACAGTATCTCTTAGACATTTTACACCCTCTTTGAATGTTCTCTTGCTGTTATAATATTGGAAAAAAAACTTTTTGAAATTGGTTTTAGCCCTTAGCAGTGCTCATTTTTATCTCTCTTTGGCCTTGCTAACTTCCTTTTTGACTTGTGTTTGCAGTTCCAAATAATCTTTCTGTGTACTTTGTTTTTAGTCCCTTTTAAACGCTCTATAAAGCGCCTTTTTTCTTTTGAATATTTTTTTCAATTGATCTATTAAACCATTTTGGCAATTTTGTTTTAGATTTAGATTTGTCGACTTTTGGGATGTAATTGTTTTGCGCCTCTAATACTACATTTAAAAAAAAAAACAGCCATCCTTTTTCAGTGGGTGTTTTTTCTATTTTTTCTATAGTTTTGTCTACTTCTGTTAGTCTTTATTTCATACTTTCATAGTTTGCCTTTCTAAAATTTTTAACTTTAGCTTTAGTCATTACTTTTGGGGTTTTAAAAAGAACTTGAAAGGAGACCATGTTGTGGTCTGAGTTTGCCAGTGGTTCTCTGACTGTTTTAGTTATTCTGTCTTCGTTATTTGAAAAGATTAAATCAAGGCATGCCTCCCCTCTAATCAGTGCCGTGACAAATTGCGATAGGAAGCAGTCATTTATCATTTCCACCATTTCAGTTTCGTTTGTTGTACTCTCCACCAGGTTTTCCCATTTTATATCAGGGAAGTTGAAATCCCCCATTAGTATGGCTTCTCCTTTGCTGCACACATTTCTATTTCTATTTCTATAGCATGCCCCTATTATTGTGCCCTTTGAATTGTTGTCCATTATTCTGACCCATATTGATTCTGCGTTGTTTTTTTCTTCCAGATTTAACACCTGGGCTTCAAGACTATTTTTGATGTACAGCGCTAGCCCTCCATCTCTTCTGTCCTGCCTGTCTTTCCTATACAGTGTATACCCACTAATATTAGATTCGTCTCCGTCACTTTCGGATAATCAAGTTTCTGTAACACCTATCACATCGTAGTTAGTGCAGTAGCTTCAGGTTCTAACATTTTCTAACATTTTGTTTCTGAGTCTTCTAGCATTTAGATAAGTACATTTAATGGCTGTCTTACCTGAGTTGTTGCCTTTGTTATGTTGTAGTCTCCCTTCTGTTTTGTTTTGTTAATTCGTCCCCCCTTCCTTTCTAGTTTAAATGCTTCTGAACCTCCTCGAGGATTCTGTCTCTGAGTAGATTGGTTCCCTTTTTATTTAAGTGCAGTCTATCCCACCTATATAGATAGTTCTTGTCATATAAAAATGGAAGATGCAGACATAAAATGTAAATTAAGCACGTTTTAAATGCAAAAGACAACTTATTAAAAAATAAAAATAAGTACCGATACTAGTTAAACACAGTGTGTAGTTATCATTATGTTATAATAGTCTTATGTACAGGTTAATAAAGACACTATCCTTTTTAAAAGTTAAGTTTAAAAAAGTGTATTAAGTACTAAAGGGAAACCTAAATCTTACATTTGTATCCCACGTCTAGCAGTGTACCTACTGTTTAACTAAAAGCACGAGGACTTTGTTTTTAAACGCCACATATACAGTTAGCTGGCAGGGAATTATATAATTATTTATCTTAGGGCTTGATATCCCTTTCCCATAGCAAAATAAATTCCCCTGCGATATATGCTTTTCAGTTGCGAAGTCGAATAAACTAGGCTTTACATAACACTGCAGTATTTCACAGTAATCTACTTTACATGGTTGTGTCTTGAAAGTTTCTATTAATGATTTATCATTAAGATGATCAGATTTACAGTGTGTTAGAACTGTAATAAAACTACCCATATTATTGTTATTATTATTTCAGTAGGCCTAATTATTCCCTTAACATTACATTTTTCTGTGAACAATGCAGGCCGAAATGTGGTAAAGGCTTAGGCCTGTTACCACGTGGCGAAGGCCCGTATTTGTGAAACTAGGCTCTGTACAACTGGACTATAGTATGAAAGTTAAAAATAAACAGGATTTTTTTTTTTTTTCCGGCAGTATCATGAACATAATTAATAATCACAGTTTGAACATTAATTCAAATATAGCAGATAAGATTTTCATTAGGAAGAAGGTACATAAAAACAACTATACATAGAACAGTCTGGATCTAGAGACTTGATGGCAATGCTTTTAATTCATCTTTGAAAGCTTTTGTATATTTCTGTTTGAGCAGTGGATGAGCCATTGCGATGCGGCCTGGAAGCCTGTTAATCCCCACGCCCAAGCTTTGCAGATTGCAAGATTGTATCTTCCTTCTTAGCTGGGATTGAACATTTTTCTCATATTGGCACGTGATACTTCTACCACTCCGTCTGCCATATATTTGTAAAGGGAATGCTTGGGAGGGTTTGAATTCGTCTTAAATTTGAGCATTTTTAATTATGAAAAAAACTGTTAAATTCCAGGTTTAACTTAAAAAAAAAAAAATTAATTGTTACCTCTAGAAAAACCTGAGCAAGGGAACAAAAACTCTAAATCTGGAGGGAAAACCTCTGATCTGCCCCGCCCCGCCGTACAAGCGCCTTCGAATAATATACAAAAGTGAGGGTGCCCTGGCCACCCCGTAATTCGAGCACGGGTTTGAATGGGCTTGTGAAGACCACTAAAGAAGGTGATAATTGTAGTTAAAATGCCTTGGCATCCTGGCCACAAGGGTCACACATACAGTATTTACTGGGTTCGTAAGGGATATGTAGCAGGTACTGTAAATAAAAAGCTATGCATTTTATTTTCAACCATGTAAACAGACATAAACAGACAGTTGTGTGCTCCAGTGCACACCCTGCATAATGGTTTCTAAAAGTAAAAAAAAAAAAAACATGCTCACATACAAAATAGGTCTACATTTAAATGTTGCAAAAGAAGAAAAACACATTCCAGACAGTTCAAAATTAAGCAGGCCTGCATTTGATGGACATCTTTTTTTAGAGTCTCCTTGGTTTTTTATTTACATTTTATGTCTGCATTTTCCATTGTGTGTGTGTGTGTGTGTGTGTGTGTGTGTATATATATATATATATATATATATATATATATATATATATATATATATATATACACACACACACACATATATATATATATATATATATATATATATATATATATATATAACATTGAGTGGACAACAAGCAAGCAGTAACATTTGCAAAGCAGTAACAGCAACTCCACTCCACAGACAGGCTTTGGGTTCGATTGCTCCTTCACCTCACATGCTGTTGTTATTTAGGGCTCAGGTGTACACCCTCTTCCTTAGGTAAAGAGAGTGTTTCAATTTATTTGAAGATATTTATTTTTTATTGCTGTTTTTTTATTATTGTTTTGCTTAGATCATTATTTGCCATGGTAACTATTATAGAAATAAAATGCTTCTGAAGAGACTCCTCAAGACTAATTGTGTTAGTGAGTTGGGAAAGTATATTGGTGTTAAGCTCAGTTCTGAAGCCCACGCATAAAGCATTGTGCACTGAAGCCTGTGCAATACTGATATGCCCCAATTCACTACTTCACAGTCAGCCTTGATGAGTCTCTTTAAAAATGTTTCCGGAGTAATTACTAAGCAAGGCAAATAATGCAGAGACAGTATTAATCATTAATATACAGAACAAGCATAATAGGAAATTAAACAGGTAAGAAATACCAGGGCAATGTAGATGTTACTGTAAGTATCCCTTATGGTCTACAATGCTGCAGGTTAAATGAAGAACAATATGTAGGATTCTAAAAGCTATTGCTGGGTAGCAACATTTTAAAATATGGAAAATCACATTTTTCCTTTAGTCTTAATCTCTCTGACTGTGTTTGGGATTTGTTGCTGTTAGAGAAAAATGTCTCTCTTAGAAATGGTTCTAATAACTGAAGGGAAAGCCAGCGCTGGCTGCATTTCGACTGGCTGCTTGTACTTGAGAGCCTACAACAAGTTTTAGGAATAAAAGAACAACCTTGAAGATGGGTTATGTATGGTATCCAGCCTTCCGGGTTTCTGTATCGCACTGCAACCTAATTTTGTGTTCAGTGTGAAATTTCAAGAGCACAACGTGATGGGTATAGCACAGCAGTCAGAAAATGCTGATAGCTGTAACAAATAAAGGCAAGCACAGATTTCAGGTGTTTTATTTGCCAGATATGCTGTACATTTATAATTGATCTTAAAAAACCCCAATGACACTTCCCTTTTAAGAGATTGCTACTAATAAGTTCTAATGGGAATGTGTCTTATAAAATATTCTAAAACTTGGTTCTAAAAGACACAGTGCTAAAACACTTATGCCTTATTTATTCCATCTGAACTTATCCGTACTTTGGTTTCAAGAGACCTCCGCCTCCCCACAGCTGCATAGCAAGGGGGATGGCCCAACAAAGCCCACTATTCTTATTGGTTGGGATGGTTGTCAGTACCTCAGCAAGACTTAATGCCAACTTTCTGTAATTATCAAACATCACTTTATATGCAACCCAGAATATGTTAATTGTCTCTTCTCAATAACTGATCTTGCTTCAGTTGATTCAATATTTAACAATATTTTAATAAAACATCTTAATCTCATTTTGCTGTCTCTGTGGCTTAATTATTACTTGATTTGGTTTTTGATATTTTTCATTGTATCCTCATACAGAGATCATTCATGCCTTATGTTGGTTTCTCAAGTGAAATTCAAGATGTACACAATGGGAACCACATGAGTATTTGCATTGAAACCCATGACGACATGATTTTCATAACAAACTACGTTTGGTTTACATGGAGTTCAGAAACTCAAAGTTCTATCTCCATTGTTGTGAGAATGCACATATCATGCACATTCCTCACGCTATAGCATGTCTGCGGCCAAAAAATGGTACAGCTGAAAGGGGTGGGTAAATCATCTTCTCATGCTAAAAAGCTGGGCAAACTGACTAACTGATTGCATAGCAACAAGTTCGAAAGATGTACCCCGTGCAACTTTCTACTATAACTAAAAGCTATACTGGAAGTTCTGCTGAAAGTTTCTTTGACCAAGGGGGTCTGCCATTTGCAGGTGACTCCTAAAATAAAATTTGCTTTATAATTTAGTTATTTTATAAGCAAAGTTATAAAAAATACTGAAGCTACTACAGAGCAAAATAAATGCAGCCCTAATAATAATTATAATAATAATAATAATAATAATAATAATAATAAAATAATAATAAGAAGAAGAAGAAGAAGAAGAAGAAGAAGAAGAAGAAGAAGAAGAAGAAGAAGAAGAAGAAGAAGAAGAAGAAGAAGTAACAACAAAGTCCTTTGCAAAGCTGTGGCAAAGTGGTTAACAGTGTGCAGGTGCAGGAATGCTGTGGTGGTCAATAAACAGACAGACAACGATAATCCAGGTGCAGTGGTGGATTATTTGTACAATCCAAAAGTCTGACGACAGATGGCAGTAAATTGTAACAATGATAACAGGCCATACAGTGGCGTGTATTGCTCTGTTGTAATCCACGGGTTGGTCCCAAAATCCTGTCCTATTTCCTAAACACCCACACAAAACAAAAACAAAAGACCACAGTGAGAGATTTAGTGCTTGTGGTGCAAATACAGTTTATCATGAACAATAGTGCAGTAATGTCCCAGTAAGTGCTGGCCCTTGGCGACAGCTCCAGATCAAAACACTCAACACTCATGAATTGTCTGGCCATCCTGTCCAGGGCACTCTGTTCCCTTTACACAGCACCCTCACAGGTCGGGAGAGAGATTTATGACCAAGAATCATTCTGACTCTGTCAACAAAGCATAGAATTTATTTATGTATTTAATTTTTTAACTTTTACCCTTTAGCTAGTTTCATGTTTGGTGAGCGGACAGCTGATTGCTTAGAAATTTCGGTATCTTAGTAGTAAGATAAGATGCACTTCTGGTTACAGTCTTTAGTAGCATCTATCATGGGTACCTACCAAGAAGAAAAAAAACTCACGGCTGTACACCAAAATACTATATTAGCATAAATGGGAATTAGTGCAAATAATCTCTATATAGTTGAAGTAGAAATTCGTAAACTTAATTCATAGAGAAAGATTTGTTTAACGAGAATGAAAAAAACTTGGTTCCATGAATTTGTTGAAAAAGACAAATATGGGGTTTAACATCAGCCTGCTGCAAATTTACAGAACAAAAGTTAACAAATGCCCAGGTGGATTATCATCTACTGAACTCATAAGGGCTACCGATATAGTGGGTCCCCAATAACAAAATATATAACATCATTTTACTGGCGAAAGCTTTGCACTGTCCCTGTGGAATTCAGATTCAGGTATTTATTATTATTTTTTTGTGACAGCCTGGGCAGCGCTGTGGTACCAGTTACCCCAGGTCTGCTGGGTATGTATAAGTTGCACAGTGAGCGTCTTTAAGTGGTTGTTGAATGTTGCCTCTACCAACAAGTGCCTGCCAAAATAAAGAGCTGATTAAAGAGCTGTCAGTTTCTACACCTGTACATTATTTTTTTTTTGGTCACCAAATAAGGCGGGCTGCACTTGCCTTTCTTCTACACAACCGAAAATGTTCTTGGAAACCCAATTTGAGAAAGCAGCACGCGCAAGGTCAAGTTGAAACACTGACAATTATTTAAATATACCGTCCTACATTTTAATATTAATTAGGTCATTTGAATTTTGAAACGCAATTTCTTTCCCTAAAAGAAAACTATATAAACCCAAATTGGCCTAAAGATATCACCAAAAAAGCATGTAAAGAAGGTATTTTTTATTTTTGCATGTAAACCCAGCCTATTCTGCAAAATCGTTGCAAAAAACTGGTCACTAAATCACTTTTTTTATTATTTTCCCCCAAAACTGTTTATGTGTGTCATCAATATTCTACTGTCAGTTGTGTAAATCAGGTTTTCAAAAACTCTTAAGTGACCTACTTATTTTTCTTCTCCTTTTGAAAACCATCCCTAAAGTATCTTGATATTTATGAATAGATAAATATTCCATATTTAAAATAAATAAATACATAAATAAATACTGCACTTACTACCATTGCAGAATTACTGTGTGGGGCAGCGTGGTTCTTCATTTACCATCAAAAAAGGATTGATGCAATTCTAGTCCATGGACTGCATAGGATAACATTTATTTAATTCACAAGAGGTCTTGATTATGAATTTTATTGTCCTTTAAAAGGCGTAACATTCACTTATGCTTACTTGTAAATTGCTTTAATTCCGAAATGGGGCACACAGTCATTAAAAATGTAATGCAGTCATAATTTATAATCTAGCGGTGACAGAAATGCATCTGTGTATTCATTAAGAATGTGCTTTTATGTAGTTATATTAGTAAGCATACCAGGGATAATTTAGGAATGGGTCTCTATTAAGATGATCTTACTGAGGCTACTACACGTTAGGGCCGGATCACTGGGCCCTAGGCAAGCATACGCTGTAGTCTTTATAACAAGCACTCCACCCTTTTATAACAGGTAGAATTCTCAGTTTTAAGTTATTATGAATGAGTGAAGGTCATCTGTATATGTATATCTGTATATGTAAAAAAAAAACAAACAAACAAAAAAAAAACACATAACAGTTTTGGACCCCCCCCCTTGAGTTCGGGCCCTAGGTACACGCCTAGTTTGCTTATGCGTTCATCCGTCCCTGATTACAACGATACAGCGCCCTTCACACCATGGTATCCCAGAGTGCTGTGCAAAGTTAAAAACAAGAGAGCTCATATGTATAATTTACTCCTGCTACAACCAATTATATAAAAGCACATTTTAGAATCAGGCTGAAATTCGGGCGAGGGATTATTGAATGCTATTTCATCAGAATTATTGAATGATTGCTCTCATTAGATCACTTCCTCGTATGTTATATAAATCTCAGGTAAACTCACCTGTGCGTTGCCGTAACAACCCAGTTCTAATCCTACCCTCCACCTCCTCAATTTCCACCTAAATGCAGGCAGCCCCCTTGTTTGGGGGTAGGGGCTTCGTCATGGTCCACCCTGCTGACCTGGTGATGGATTCTTCTTCTCCCTTAACAGGTGGGACCAGTGACCAAACAGTCCATAATCATTACTTTCACCACACCCAAAGAAGCAATCATGATCCCAATATTGAATAAAAAAGTATTTTTTTTCCATTTAGACTTAAAAAATTCCAAAGTTTCAATCTGCCGAATGTCAAAACAAACAAGGAGAATCACACTTTTTTTTTTTGAACAACTAAAAGTTCTGCATTTTCTGATCTCAAAGAACTAATAGCAATATACAGAGTTTGTAATTGTTGGACATAGGATGGCATTAATCCATTAAGGACCTTATAAATTATTATGGCAACTTTAAAAATCTATTTGGTAGCTCACTGATAGCCAATGTAAGCTCAGACAGATGGGATTCACAATCCTTGGCTACAGCTTTTTTCACATCAGTCCAAAGCATTGCTATTGCATTGCTATTCTAAAACTTTTATCTTTTTTTTTCTTCAAGAATTCCAGAGTTGACAACTTTTTGGAAATGGTTGCTCGTGCACTGGAGTTGGAGATCTGTCCTCTAAATCATTGCAGGAAGAGCGATTAAAAAATAAATAAAACAACCACAAGTGCTCTGTCTTTTCTGTTCAGTACCACATCATGGATTGTTATTGCTATCTATGGTTGCAACGAAACTATGTGGACTTGATTTACTAACTATTATTAATGCATTTTTCAAATTTGTGATTCTCTGTCTTTTTCTTTTTTGTTAGTCCCGCAAATGACAATTATATTGTAACCATATGCACAATCTGCTGAGTGAAATTATAACTGACTACCACATTTGGTGTATTTGAAGAAAGAAAGAAAGAAAGAAAGAAAGAAAGAAAGAAAGAAAGAAAGAAAGAAAGAAAGAAAGAAAGGCAAGCTTATGTTCTTTTTAAAGGGTTAGACCAGTTGCTTGGCAGTAAATATACAGTACCTATTTGTTAATTTCCTGAAAAACTTCAGAGATTTATTTATTTGACTAAATGCTCATCTGATTTATTTATGTATTTACTATTTTAAAATCAAAATAGTAACACAATCTGCTCAGCTGTTAAAATTTAAATTTGCAGTATGAACAATAAGAAAACTGGATAGCATCTGATGCTCCCCTCAATTAAATTCTATGGCCGTATCGCCCCCACAAGACTGATGTGGCATTGCTTCACAGCTTTAGGTATTGTTATCAAATATGGTTTGTAAAACTAGCAACAAAATGTCAGAGCTTTACATGTCAGTATCAGAAAGTACCAGTTTGCATTGATAATCTCAATCCAGTGAATGGTTGTTACCTGTTGTCTATATTGGTAAACTGTACATTATCAAATTCATTTTGTTACTGATAAAATGGAAACACTTGGCAATTGTTAATAGACAATTACTGTAGATAAGTACTTCACACTTGCAAATGTTATTAGAACTACAGTGCAGGAATTAAAGCCGTGCATGAGGCAATTCTCTGAAAAGGAACGCTTTTATGTGACGTTGTCAAGTGATTGACTATAGCAGTCAATCAATTGACTTGATTGGGGTTCATTTTAACAAAATAGACTCATGGCTTGCTAATAGCTGGTTAATTGGTACATACTTGCCAACATTTGGAAACTGTTTGGGGGGGGGGGGGGGTCATACGCATCATACACTGGGAAGAGTCATATGCAAAAAACAATGTCAAATATTATAATGTACCCCCACCCAACAAGACCACCATCATGACAGCAAAAATAGACATAATTAAGCATTTTTATACCTTTGTATAAGTGATCAGCAGATGTGTCAGCCGCACGAAGAGCACAGAGTGTGGTTTTCATTAACTCTGCTGTGCAGAATTTTTTTTTTCTTTTTCTATGGGTAAATATCGGGACTTTCTTCCTATGCATCGGGACTCGGGACATTTGCTAGGAAACCGGGACTGTCCCAGCCATACAGGGACTGTTGGCATGTATGACTTAAATATTTCTCTAAGTTTAAAAGGGGACCAACTTCACCTGTATGACAAACGTACCAGAAAACTATTGACCGCCAATGTGCACACGGCATTCGCCGATAACTAACGGGATGTTGACAAGAACTGCAAAATATTCTGGCAGGTGTAGCCTAAATCAATTGAGAGTTTTCACCCACGTGACCCAAGCACCATACTGGCGGTCAAAACAGCGATGGAAGCTAATGCAAATTCGGTATCTTCCACACTACAGGATGAGTTGTTTGCCACAGAGCACTTCTCACCTCCAGTGTCAGGAATTGAAAATATATAGAGATAAGTGCCAGATTCTAGGAGTTTGTGAACCCTATTTTGCAGCACCGGTGTATTTTTCAGGACTTAAAGAGAGCCATGAACTCCCCAACCTCGACTTCGGCGGTATCTGAATCTATATGTTGAGGACCCCTCTCCCGACACAGCTTCCCAGATCAGTTTTGAAATACAGATTAATATTTGCACAATGCAGATATTCAGCTATGAAAACTCAGCAGCTTACAATGATAAACGTCGTGTGATCCTAGGTCTCTTCCCCCCAGTACAGAACACTTACTGTAACAATACAAGTAATTTAGTAATTACAATCGCCAAATTCGACAGCACACGTTTAAAAACATAGAACAGTATAACGAATAATTAATGACTGTGGTCAAATTGAAATCCGCAGATGCATTATTATTATTATTATTATTATTATTATTATTATTATTATTATTATTATTATTATTGTAGTATTAAACATTTCAACACAATTAAAAGGATTCAATCTATTTACATTAGTATTGTTATTATTATTGTTATTATTATTATTATTATTGTACCGCCGCGCCTTTAGAATTCTGTTCACGATGAATGATTTTTTTTAAAGACGAGAATCACCAACCCGCTTAAGTGTGATTCTGTTTAAGTGTATATGTTTAATGAAAAAAGTCGGCTGTACAATTAAGCATGTTAAAACTACTAATAATAACAATAATCGTAATAATAAAATGAATAATCCGCCATTGACAGTGATATGCAGCGCTTTTTGACCGCCAATATGGCCGCTGGAGGAAAATGTGACGTCACGTGAAAACCCTCAATACATATGTACAATACACCAAAAATATGAATGCAGGTAGAAATACCACACAATATAATAAGTGGTCACAAATTATGAAAATATATCCTGAATAACAACGATACTGGCATGATTGATGCTTTTAATTAAATTCCACATTTGTCAGATGGCAAGAAACGCGCTGCACTAATGTCTTGTAGTACATCTCCACCTTGTGACCAAACTGAATATGGCATTGAACCGCATTTAGGTCACAGCTGCTGTTGTAATTCTTATTCAACCATGCATATATCTTGTTTTGAATTTCTTTTGAGTAAACCAGTGAGGGTGGGTCATACGTATAAAAACACACACACACGCTATAATGAGCAGAAGGCGTGGTTTTCACTAACACTGTTCAGAATACATTCATATTTTTTTTACCCCAGTCACTGTTAAGCGAACACTTTCTTTTTTCTGTTTATTTAGTTCTGTTTCCATTTTCATTTTCTCGACAGGCAGACTTTATTCAAATTACATTATTTATGTAACACTTTCTTGAGACGATATTAATGAGAGAGAGAGAGAGAGAGAGAGAGAGAGAGAGAGAGAGAGAGAGAGAGAGAGAGAGAGAGAGAGAGAGAGAGAGAGAGAGAATGCACTGGAACTGTAAAGAATTTCCAAGGGTAAAAATAACCTGCAACAAGGTGTCAACCTGAAGACACCTTTAGGAATGTTATCATACTTAGCAGCTCCATAACGTTGTTTATATTTATTTATTTATGTACTAAAAGTGATTCAAATCAACGCTTTGCTTAAGTTATCCTGAATAGCAGTGACAGCAAAAGGCCTGGAGCAGAGACTGTCAATTCTTGTGTTAAAGTTTTGTGGACTAATTCTACTGAGGGATACATTGAAACCAAACTCATTTAACAATGCTAAAACAGAATAGAAACCAAGGCCTGTAGAGCATTAATCCATTGCTTTGTCTAGCTTCAAATCCTCTATCCAAACAAGCTCTTAAATAAGTCATAGTAATCAGCAAAACAAGCCACATTTGTATAGATATATATATATATTATATATATACTGTATAATATATAACAAAACGACTAATGATACTGAATAAATTACTTTGAAAACCTATATCCTAAACTTCGATCTGTTTCGTTACCTAATTATATATATACCTAATTAATTTATTATTATATATTTTCGAGCTTTCTTACTTGACTTTACAGGGGAAAAGGGTTTAGCAATGTTCTATCTGTGATGTCAATTGAAACTTGTAGTTCAGCACGGTTCAAATATTTAAACTGCTGTGCCATAGTTTATTTGCTATGAAGGCAGTGTTTAAGTCTCTGGATGGTAAATTGTACATTTTTCACACTGTGCTGTCTTATTCATTTACTGAACAAAGTTCTTGGGTTTGGATGCTGCTGGCTGGTTCCTGCTTCTGGGAGTAGCAAGGTGTTTGGGCCACTTGTGCTACTGGAGATGCTATCAATTGGATAGGGTATGCAAAGAAAGACCCATTTACCTTGCACAGAGCAGTAACTAGGCATTTTAGCGCTCAGGGCTGGCAATCATGTTTGTGCCCCCTCCCGTTTTGTTCTTTCTGGGTGTTAAAAGTTGGGATGTTAGATTGGCTCACGTTTCATAGTTTTGATTATTGTTGTTTTGCAATCTCTCCTTTAAAAACTTTGAAAGGAGCAAGACATCACTTAAAACGAAAAGGAGCTCTAACATGTCCAAGGTTATATTTCCTGCCTCTGCGATTATATTCAATCTTCACAATTTCAGTATCAACCAATGAATTAGTTTATTTTACTTTTGGTCACGTTTTGTGAGTCAGGGCTGGAGTTTAGTTTTTGATTCCACAGTAAAAGCGAAGGCAGAGATCAAGCTATGTGTTTATAATTGACCAGTAAGTGAACGCATTTGTGGAATTTTAACAATGTCGCTGTAAACAATAAACATAACTACTGTATGCTCTCTCTCTCTCTCTCTCTCTCTCTCTCTCTCTCTCTCTCTCTCTCTCTCTCTCTCTCTAACTTTTAATTAAGTTCATAGTGTAGGGTTTTCTCATAATCATTGATTGGTACTGTAAAGAAGCATGGATTGAAAATAATCGTACAGTAACACAAACGCAAGATGACAATGGGTTAAAGCATATCCATCTATATAGTTAGCAAAGAGAAAATTATTTCCCCCTAAAGATCCAAAACAATTTAGAATTTAGCAAGAGCCACGCAGGTTTGTGTGCTATTAAAAAAATAAAAAAAAAGTCATTAAAATAATTAGATGTTGTGTTTCTTTATACATACATATTTTAACTCATTATAAGATCTACGTCATCATCAAATAAACTTGTTTTATAATGGTGCTTTTAAAAATAGCAAATGGGGGGTCATTTGTTTTGAAATTGCTTTTACAGTAGTGCTGGTTCTGAAGGTTGCAGGAGCGAATAAATAAATAAGCCATGCACACTGCAGGGGAAGCGAACGACACCGATATACCATAATAATAACGAACTGGCGACAATTGTATTGGTTTGTGTGGAACCAGAGGTGCATTCAACTAGGAGAACGTTCGTGAACGTTTGCGAATAATTGAAACTTTTTTTTTTCTGTTGGTAGCCTGTTCGCCACAAACGTTTGCTAACTGAGGCGAATACTGAAGACGTAGTTTGCATAAAAGAATAATGGCGACAGCCTGGCTGGGAGAACATTTATTTGACTTTGGGGGATGGACAGGTTTTGTCAACTTATATGACAAAAAAAGAAACCAAAAGAGTACTTCAGATATGTTTTATCATACTGTGACTTATTTATACAATATTGGTATTTTTCAATAAAATATGTATGCGTTTATTATTATTTATTATTATTATTATTTATTATTATTATTATTATATTATTATTATTATTGTTATTATTATTACGATGATGATAATAGTGTGTTAAAAAAAAAAAGAAAAATAAGCCAATCCTGCTGTTTTTCTTTCGGATTTTAGGATGTGTTGCATATTTGAAATGTTCGTGGAATGTCCGTTCAATTAGCCTTGTTCAATTCCCTGCGAAAGTTGGCCTAGTTGAACGCACCTCTGGTTCGTGGTAGTTAAGACAGTTGCTAAGGAATTGACCCATTCTCTTTTCTGGTGCAGAGGCACATGCGATCATCAGACTATGTTAGTGGGGCGTTGACAGCTGACAAGTGAAAACACTGAGAACTGCAGATCAAAATAATCACTCCCATGGCCAGCATATAAGTCATTTTTCCGCCACCCACATCTTTGCTCCCTGGGCGGCTGCCCCGCTCACCCACCTCTAGTTACGGCTGTGGCATTGCAGATGGCACAGATTCCATGCCATTATTGAAGAACATGCAGGGTTACTGACTTAGATGCCCTTGCCAAATTCCACCAGGAAGCATCCCCATTCACTTAAGCAGGGAAAGAGGCTTTTTCTGGGTTGTTTCTCACAGCTTTGTAACATTCCACGAAGAAAAAAAATCAAACTGCATACTGGAAGAAAAAGCTTTGATAAAAACGGGCAAATGCGTTGCACTGATAGCACTTCGGATGTTAACTAACATGATTGCAAAGGCCCCAAGCATTGGCAGATTTACTGTTAGTCCATTAAAATAAAAGACAAGAAGTCTGTTAACACTTTGAGCGCCAATGCCAACATGAATCAAGGGTCTCACTGCTGGATACTTCCTCTGTAAACATGGACATTAAGTAACAGTGAAAGTTTGATTTATGGCAGTCTGAATTGTAATTCATCATAATGACATCGGTTACAAGAGCCTGTAACGGGAGATCTGTGCTGGCTATCTGGCACATGCACCATCCTGCAGGAGGGAGGTTGGGAGCCGGTTGGGTGAGGGTGTGCTGTCTTTCCCTCTCTCTGAGTGGTCGATAGGCGGGCCTTGGGGGGTTGCTCGACCTATAAGAACTATGCTCTGTTATTTATTCAGGTGGCCATTACAGGGGAATACCAGTGTAAATAAACCGAGGCACGTACGCCAGCATCTGGAGCATGAGAACAGGACAAGCAAGCACGACTGAGGAAGACAGCCGACATTAAATAAAAGAGAAAGAAAAATAACTGTTACATACCCCAGGGGGGCGTGTGTAGTTATCTGGGGGAACCTAGGCAACCACCTGTGCATAATGGTGGAATAGCAGAGCATAGGTTGGAGACGTTTAGCTGCAGTGGGAGACGCTGCATAAGCAGCTTTTTTTGTTTGTAGTTTTTATTACTGTGTTTTATTTTCCTTTTTCTTTCACCTTTTGTTTTCATTATTATTTCTGAGCACCTGTGCATGCTCTGTGATACAAATGCAACCCCTTTACCATCGTTGGTATTAGGGATAACGGAACCAGTGCCACCTGGTGGATAATAAAAGAAAGAAAATCAAATAATAATAAAACTGGGCACCAGAGAGGTGTTTTCAATTAAAACCTTCTGTCTCCCGTGCCAGTGAATTCCCACCCCCTTCCACAGAGCCATTAAAATCTTTCTTTTGAAACCCAAAAAGTGATTTTAGTTATTTTCAGTTGAGTTTTAATTGCACAGAATACATTTTGAAAGGAATGTGTCTTAAGATTACATCAACAATTTGAGAAGCAAATTTTAGGATGCTTTCAAAAACAGCAAAGTAGCTATGCAGGTCAGCTCTAAGAGATGGAGAATGGGCATATAAACCTACAGAGTGACTACTGGACTGGATATATGATGGATATTAACAAAAGAAATGAATATTGCTTCCAATCCATTATTGGAAATTCTAGAGTATTTGAATACAAAAAATATTGGACAATGCTACCCGAGTAACAGGTTCAAGACTAGTGCCAGCTGGGGTCTATGAAACCAGCAATTGGTCACTGGAGTCACTAGAGGATAAATACAAATCCACTATATGCTGTATTACTTAAGGGAGGTAGATTGCTGCAGTTGCAGTGATAACAAGTGCTTAGTTGTAATAGGCAGAAAACAGGTAGAAATAGTCTGTTGCAAGTGCAGTTACCGTTGGAAGTGCAAATAAGTGCAGACATTTCACTCTCAACTGTGACTATCCTCAGTTGCGACTTTAACTGCTCTTGCACCTTCTGAACATTCAATGTAATAATAAAAATAACTTTAATGTTTTTGCATTGATGGCTTTTTGGATTTTTTATTTTCTTCAGTGTCTACTTCTGTATGCTTTTCATCTATTTACTGAGACTTACACGACTGTACCATACATTTGTAGGATGCATTCACGTAAGGAGCAGTAACTTTTGGATTACTAGTTATAATAAAACATATTTTTAATTCAGTTTGGTTGTTTTTTTAATAAAAATATGGATAATTGATTGTGTTGTAAATATGACAATTACATGTATAATAAGTGCTAGAAAAATTGAACCCCGGTTTAATGGTGTTTTCTGTTCAGAGGTGACTAATTCTGATGGATTTGTTCAAGGATACCACAGTAGGAGCATTATTCCAGATGAAAGTGGGTAGTGGGGGGTTAGGATAGCAAAAAATTGTTCTGTATGAAACAGATCTTATTTTTGGATGGTTGGTCAGCATGAGATGTGACAAATGGATGCCAGTACTTACATTTAATAGTCCTAGAATGATGATTGAATATGATGAGGGAATGTCTGTTATTGTTGAGAACAATAGGAAGCAGTTTAGGACTTCTGTTTTAAGATGGATGGAGTTGTGCTTACTTTGTATGTCCCCTAATGCAGAAGACATGTATAAATCACGTTGATTGAAGTCAGTACACACTGTGCTGTATGCATGTCTTGAAGAATATTGTGGAATGTGGCATGACATTTTTTTTCAACTTTAGGTTCGTACCAATTTGAAAAGCCCACTTTGAATGTTGCCTCACTGTAGCAATCCACGTACCAATCAGGAGGACTAAAGATCAGTGGCCATCCTCAGATCCCTCAGCAATGGATGTGACCTAGCAACTGGTGTACTTGACCAGTAGAGGTCACTGGAGCATGATGAGATGAACAATCTCCTGATGTTTCCTCTCTAATCCAGAGAAAGTTTACAGTAGAGCTCTCTGTGGACTCAGAGCAGCTTATGCCTCTTTTCCACTGTACAACTGATCTGCGGCAGGGCCGTACTGAGCCCTCACGGTGTGGTTAAGGGGAGCCTGGGTTGTTTTTCCACTGCAGAGCTACTGACGTCACACATAACGAAGGACAGTTGTTATTGTTATTAATTAACTCAGTTTGCCAAAAGATGTGCAAATAACTGGTGTTAAAAAATTAATAGACCAGCGGTACAGCTGTATCTTGTATCACTCTATTTTGTAAATATATTTTCAAATTTCTTTATAATCCACACATTTTACTGATTATGACTTAATAAAGTTCAATTAGTTCTGTTGAAGGCAAAAAAAGAAGATTTTAAAAATATGATTTGCCAAAGATATCCCATTTAAGGATAGTTGATTCAGTTTTTTTCAGAGTATAACAGGTTTAAAAAGCACTGAATCGCAAAAGCCCAAGCCCCACCCCTTGTTCGCAGTATTTTTCACATACCTCTTTATAGTTGTGCATACTGATAAATCCTCTCCAGATCACTCGTTTTATCACCAGACTCCTCAATAATGCGATCCAAGTCATTATTTTAGTACTATAATATCTGAAAAAGCTCTGCAAATGTCCATGATATTCTTTCAGCTCCTGTCGGTCTCACTCGGCCATTGAGAGGTTTTCTTGGCTTTTAGTGGAGAAAAAACGACTAAAGACCCGTGTTTTTTTTTGTCTTTTTGATGATGTCGGACAGGGTCCGACATCAGACTGGAAATGGAAAATTGTTATGTTGGACTTGGTCCGACATAGGACCGCAAAGAGTTAACAAATGTACCATCGGCAGATACTGTGACAGAGAACGATTCTCACTGTGGACTTGTGATCGTGTTTGTGTTATTTGTAGGTGTTTAAATACCAGGACAATTATTTTGGGACTGAACCCGTGGATTAAACAGTGCAACACACCATGCTGTGTATTGCCTCTTATCATTATTGTTTACTGTTGTCATCAGACTTTGGATTACAAAATAAACCATCATTTCACCAGTACTTTGTCCTTGACTTGCGCACTGCAAACCACTTTGCTTCACTGAGGTATGTGGTAACAAGTTATAAAGCAAGCATACTCCATTGCTGTCTTGAGACAAGCAGCTGTAACATCAATCAAAGACCTATATAGATGAGATGGCTGGTTTGTCCTTGTCCTGTCAGGAGAAGGTGTTTGTGATTGTATATTACAGAAATAATTGCTAGCCCTTTATCTTCGCTCCAAACCTCGGTAAATACGGTTTAATGCTGTAGAAAGATCTATCTTTGAAAGCTTATTAATACTCCAGACACATCTCTTTGCAGAAGTGTAGCCGGTCTCCACGGACTGCATGACACAGTGGCCTTCCTCTTCCATGCCATCTGGTAAGTGTGTTCATCCACTGAAAATCAGGTTTCCTTTTTCCCAGACAGTCTGGATAGATCACTGCAGGAGAAAACCGAGACTGAAACTCACACTGTAGATCGCTAGTATCAGTGAATGCTGAGATTCAGTCAATTTACTGCCAGTCTGTGTAACTTTCTATTAAATAAAACCAGCTTAAAAGGGGCATTAGGGTAAATTCATTTGATAGTAATGCTGGAAAACATTTAGTTTAGACACTGTAGTGACTTAGAAGGAAATTAATATCTTATCAGGGAACAGTAATTTAATAGCTTTGTCTGAGTTTACCTTATGTGAAGCTCACAGATTTAATCCTGTCAATGAATAACAACAGGGCCTATTCAGGTAGTGTGAGACCAGTGTATTTAGGTATTCAATCTAACAGTTAATCAGTAAGCTGTCTACAGTTCTACATACCTTAAATGGATCTGAAACATGAGTGAAAGTGGAGGCAGCACCGATCCTGGTGACCAAGCCATAAGGTGCATTGTTTAGTGATGTTCACATCTAGAAACAACGATTTCACTTCAGTGGGTCCAGCAACTAAACAATTGCACATACTGTTTAAAATAAATAAATAAATAAATAAATAATTATTGTTATTATTATTATTATTATTATTATATAATATTTACACAGAAAAGTCATACCTTATTTTATATACCACATTCAAAATATTTTTACAGCATATACAGATTTAACTTGTTCCATTACATATTTAATTTTGTGTCTGTGTGTATACATTGCTTTCTTGTAGCTCTATCTTGCTGTTTTCATTTTAATATTAACACTGGCTCCATCCACTCTTACAATATTCTCTGACCGAAATGAAGGAAAGATATTCCCTACAAAGTGCCTTGTTATACCTTACAAATCCCGGTTGCTGTGTCATTAGTTAAATTTAAATTGAAAGATCAAGTTTGAAAATAGACCAGAGGATAGTGCGGATATGAAAAGGGAAGTGCATTTAAAAAAAATCTAAGGAAGGAAATTAAGCCACAAAAAAAAGAAAAGCTACAAAGTATGTCTACATATCAAATATGTGCATATAAAAATACACTATATTAACTGTATTTTTATTAAATTTATCAATTATAAATGTGTGAATAATTGTTATATCAACACTGTGGATGCTTTTTACTGTCAGTAACACATATCTAAGAATCCACCATTGCACAGAATTGCAACTGTCTTTAAAAGCAGATCATCCACATTGCAGTATATGATAGTCAAGCTTTACAAAAATGGAATGGATACTGCCTTAAAAAAAACAAAAACCAACTATACTGTTTGGTCTTTACAATACTTGACAGGGCAATTTATCAGTAAAATCTGCTAAAATGACATGCCTCAGCTAGACAAACTAAGGCAAACCTAATCAGTTCAGAGATATGCCTGGGGAAACATATTTCTTGCATCAGTGATATGGGATATGGGACAGTCAGTTAATATCAGTCAGTGTTTTAGCTGAATTTAGACTTTGGAACCTACAGTACTATACAGGGTCTGATAAAGAATAAAGATTGTTCTGACTAATAAGAAAGTATTTTTATTATTTATCTTGGTTATATGTAGCCCCAGTCAGTGTCAAGTAACTTGATTAGAGGTTCGCGTTCTTGGATCTCAAAGCCTGACTGAGAATTTAAGAGGACATCAGTTGCAAAGACAACAGTCCATCATAAGAGCTGGCATTGGAGTAGTGTATCGAGAATGAGTTCTGACTGCAGTATTTTGAACAAACTATAGACTATTCACCGTGGCATCATGGAAAGCTGGAAAAGAAGAAAGGGTAAAGGCAAGGATTAGTAGGATTCTCACAGTGGGGGACCTTGTGAGCAAATTGGAACGTGGGCTGGAGTTCTCTGTTAAGCAATACTTGGTGCCAACCTAGTGCCATGTCTGAATATTGCTGGATAGGACATAATCTGAATTAACCTACTATACAAATGTAACTGCTTATAGTGGAGACATAGCGCTAAAGCCCAAGGACAGGGAACACAAGCAGTTCACAAGAACAGACATAAAAAACAAAGAGCCAAGTAAGTAAGAGTGTCTTAAAATGCAAGATTAAAACAAAGTTAGGAGTTTTTCATGGTTGATGTTTGTGAAAATGACTTATTCTACGTGATCGTTTTCGTGTATGAAAGTATTGAGAAAAGCAAGTTCTTCCTAATTTAAAAGGAACAAACCTTGAAAACAAATACCAACAATCTCATCAATCACCTGCAGGTGTCCTGATTATAGAATATGTAAATTATATACAGTGTTTCCCTTTCAATTCGAAGGTGACCGCCAAAACAATACTTTTGGGATATGCCTGCTTTTCAGGTATTTACTGAGCATTTTATATCAAAGCTGCCGATAGGCCCCTCCGCGGAGTGACGTCCTCGGTCCCACCTCCTGAGGTAATAAATAGTAACTTCACGGAGACTTCAGTCTCTTTTGCCTTTCACTTCAGGTAAGTAAACAAGTTCCTTTATGCATATTTGGGACAATGGAAACAGTGTGTCATTGCGCACAAACCCTGCTTTCCTCCCTAAGGTGATTACAGCTTTCCTTTTGAATCAGTCAGTGGAACTAGAGGCTTTCCACCCCCACCCTTTGTGGAGATTGATAGGTGATTGAATTCCCTCTGTCCTGTTCGGGCATTGAGAGGCTATGTGGATAGAACAAGAGCGCTGCGTCAGTCTGACCAGCTCTTCGTCTGTCATGGTGAAAGGACCCATGGTCACGCACTGTACCATAGGTGTGGCTACATCATGGGCCCTCTTTAGAGGTGCCTCGCTGACTGCTATTTGTACTGCGCCTAGCTGGGCTACCAGGTTCTACCAACTTAATGTTATAGATCCCTTTATGCCTTCAAAAGGTTCTAGGGTCCCTGAGGTTGCACGCTGACAGTGCCAACACTAGATGGCGGTAGCAAGATGTCCTCATATGCTGTCCGCTCATTCTCCCTCGCAATGGCTTTAGTATACTTTGCCAAAAAAATTGTTTTGGTGGTCATCTTCGAATTCAAAGGGAACAATAGGTTATGGATGTAACCCCAGTACCCTGAAAGAGAAGATGACCGCCAGCCTTGCAAGGTCACATCTGATGAGATTAGGCTGTCCTGTTCTAGAGACTGACCACACCCTGAATCCAGGAGAGCCTGGGTTTTTGTACCATCCACTGTCACAGGAATAACAAAACCCATGTGCTGAAGTGACTGAGGTAATTGAAATTGCTTACCTGGTCAGCCAAGGTCACACTCCATCAAGGGGCAATCACGGGCGAGGTGTCCCACCTCCTTGCACGTCCAGCACCTTGGTGGACTGGTTTCTCGCCCCAAGGCTTCGGCAAGAGGTGGAAAAACCGGAGCCATAAAAGGGGCTTGCCAATAAGCTGGCCGTGCGAGAACCCTGTCCGACACCGCAGCAGCCCGTGGTTTAACACTAGAACCGTCAAAATTTCGGACTAGTTACAACCGCCGCAACAGTTGATTTGGCGTCAGTATTTTAAAACAGCAGAAAATGAAAAACAGACAAACTTCATATTTTTATTTATGAACATCCTATATAACATTTGCACAGAAAACACTGTATATACATTGAAAATATATATTTTTTCTTTTTTTCAAAAAGAGCATATATATATGTGTGTGTGTGTGTATATGGAAAACTATAATAAAAGAAACTTTACACAATAAACGACTGTGTAAACAGGTGTAGAAAGCTATATTCTCATACAAAATTGTAAAAACAATAAATGAGTAGTTATAAAAATAGCATAAAACAAAAATCTAACATCACTTATGCGACGTGAATGCACCTTGTGGGAAACAGAGTTCAAAGGCACATCTATTACAGCTGTCTAATGCTTTTCAACTTTACCAGTGCATGTACCACAGACTGCCTTTTCACCACGGGCACAGACATCCAAAGTTTTGTTTCTGTTGCATTTAGCAACCTGGCATTGTCTTTTTTTCCGTGTGCCAGTGGGCGCAGCACTGGCTGAAGGTTGAGAGGCATTTGCAAGTCGGCTTGCTCTTCTCTGATCAAAATGTTTCTGCCGTAGCTCCAGGGCTAGCTGCAAAATGAAGCCCCTCTGGGAGATTGTGTTCCTGGTGCACTCTTTGTATAAAACAAAAGCCAGGTCCAAAACATTATAAAAACAGCCACAAGCCACCTATGAGAACCACCTTTGACAGAATACTGCCGTGCCATGTGATCAAGTACATCCACACCATACTTCATTGCATTACAAAATACAACAGCCTGGCTTTCGTTTAGCAGTCCCGATGGTCACTGATCTCTGCAGAGAGCTTATAATAATAATAATAATAATAATAATAATAATAATAATAATGATATATGTTGTGTAGAATGACTTTCAACGTGTTTCAAGCACTCAACAGGATTATAAAACATTATTTCACAATGACTTTGATTGTATTTCAAAGGCCAGACTAAATTGTCAGCCTATCTTCAATATGTGGTTAAAAAAGCTGCTCTGGCATTTTAACGAGTAAGTGCTTATAACTTATTGACTTTTACTATTCTGCAGCTGCAACCCTTAAGAATGGACACGAGTGAGAAATTCACAAACGCAGAGAAATTTTAACTGCTAAAAGGGTTCAAAAGACTGTCATGGCAGTTCTAGTGTTAATAGATACATAAAAAAATAATAAGAGAAAAAAGGCATTTTACGGAGTGTTTAAAAGGGACCAAGAACAAAGTACACAGAAAGAGTACTTAAAACTGCGAGCACAAACTCAAAAAGAGAGAGGTAGAAATGAACATTGCCAAGGGGGCTAAAACCAATTCCAAAACGTTGTTCCAATATTATAACAGCAAAATAACATTCAAGGAGAAAGTAAAATGTCTAAGAGATACAAATGGCAACAACATAGATGAAGAGAAAAACATTGCAAATATATTAAATTATTACTTTTCGCAAGGTTTTATAAAGGAGGATATGGACAACATGCCCCACATGTTGACCTGTTCCTATCCAGTTTTAACCCTTTGTGGTCCTATGTCGGACCAGGTCCGACATTACAATTTTCCCTTTCCAGTCCGATTGCAGATCCCGTCTGACATCATCAAAAAGACGTCAAGCACACGTCCCTAGTCGTTTTTTCTCCGGAAAGAGCCGAGAAAACCTGAATGGCCGAGTGAGACCATGTGACAAAGTGCCCGCCCCTGTGTATATTATCTGTTATATGTTGCGTGTGGTGTGTTAAATGTTGGTGTATAGGCATTGGTACATGGGATATAAACGGTTCTGTATTTCATGTGTGTTTAGGAAATGTATATTTGTATTTAGGCACGAGGATTGCACAGCACTTCACGTGCAAGTAAAATGTAATATGTGAGCACAGGGAATTGCACTTTATTAATTCACGTGCAGTTGTACCGAGACTCCAGTTGAATGATTGATTAGCAATCGAGTCTTGGTACAGCTGCATAAGAGCAACATGTTTTCACCCACTCGGGGTTGGGTGTTCGGTGAGTGGAGAACGGGAGAGGAGGAGAATTAGAAGTAAATATCAATTGCTATTGCGTGCTGGTGGGACCAGCACGATACTTGTTTATTTATCTGCTAACCGTGTTTGTTAGTGTGTCTGTCCGTGCACCGTGTTTGTCTGTATAGTCTGTTTTGTTTGTCTTTTTGTTTTGGCGTAGAGTGCTGTGTCCTGTCCGATAGGAGCGGGAAAAAAAGGGGACGGATCTGAGCACCACAGACCCTACACCACAGACATAACATGGACATAAACAAGCAAGATAGCTGCTTCGGCATCCAGCGCTCAAAGAATATCACAGACATTTGTAGAGCTTTTTGAGATGTTATAGTAATAAAATAATTACTGCTATTTAGGAGTTTGGTGATAAAATGAGTGATCAGGATATGCTCAGTATGCACGACTATGAAGAGGTATGCGATAAATACAGTAAACAAGGGGTGGGCGGGGGTGGAGTGTCCTGTTGATATGCAGTGCCTTTTAAAACTGTTTTACTGTGAATTAAAAAAAAAACTGTAGCATAACAGAGGCAGACGTGTTAAAGAGACTAGGAGCTCTTAAAATAAACAAATACCCCCTGGGCCAGATGAGATCCTCCCAATAGTACTCAAAGAAATGAAATAAGTTATTTACAAACGGCTAACCAAGATCATGCAACAGTCTTTTGAGACAGGGGTTGTACCGACAGACAAACTTATGGAAACTGTAATAAGATCCAAAATGAAAAATTATCTATCTGGTAACAGTATCCTGGAAGACAGTCAACATGGTTTTAGGAAAGGGAGGTCAGGTTTAACTAACCTGATTGATTTTTTTTTGAGGATGGAACATCAACAATGGATAACTGCAAAGCATATGACATGGTTTATTTAGATTTCCAGGAAGCTTTTGACAAAGTCCTGCATAAAAGATTAATTCTTAAACTGAACACAGTAGGAAGTCAAGGAAATGCATTCACATGGATTAGGGAGTGATTAACATGTAGAAAATAGATCAATAGCCATTTGAAGGGCAAACAGGAGAATTCAGGCTATCCATTGCAATGTACTGATAATAAGAGTAAAGAAAAGTATATCAGTGATTATTTTCTGAAAGAGCATATTTAATTAGAAACTCAAAATATTAAGGTTAATCCAGCAAAAAGACACATTTCCAAGCTGTTTCTAAATTCTCCCTGGGGTAAACAAACCCTCTAAGTACAACAGTAGTCAAAGATCCCAAACAGTTTTTTCAATATTATTTTCTAAAAGGTACCAGATTTCCCTTTTTTTCTTTGTAAGAGACAATGTGGCATATATTCAGTGGTGTTAAGACCTATGGATACCATACCAATACAGGCAAAGCGTGTCTGAAAATAAAATTAATTATGACAATTCCAAAATAATCAACCTTGAATCTTTGAAAAGATTCCTGTTTGTTTAAACCCTTTTATTTTGCAATAACAATCACAAAACAATTAAAACAACAACAACAAAAAAAACGATGTATTTATCTATCTATCTAAGAAGCATACTCTTAAAAAGAAGAGAAAGACTGTTAACCAAAAAAGGCAGCTTTATAGGATCACTGTTAGGGATATGACAAGAGGAGTGTACTACATGGGTCTAAGGGGAATTGTGAATTTATTTTCCACACAATGGCCCAGAACTCTAGTATTACATCATAGAGTGATAAAGGAGAATTTATTTTAAAAGGTAATACAGTGCGAGGATCGCACATGGTTAATTTAATCAAATCAATGATTGGGGTTAGTAATGCCCCGTGCACAGAAGACCCTTGGGATAGTCGGTTTTTGTAAAGGACATGTCTTGTACAAATGTACCTAATTCTGCTGTTCCCACTTCTCAAACACGTAAACTCCTGCAAGAATGTGAAAAATATAAACACAGATGCTCCCCGTCTTAAAAGAAGGCGGCAATCATTATGGGCCATTTATTAAATTGTAAAAAAAAAAAAAATGTATTTTTTATTTAGGTCAGGACCTTTTACAAATGTATTTAGTCGTTTAAGGTTATACATTTGAAAGTAAGTATTTTATTTATGCATAGTTATTTTTACAAATGATTTATACATGTTTTCATTTTCTGTTTTTAATTCACAAAACATTTTCTAACATAACATTTTTAAAAATCTTGGCATGTATTTACACACTGAACACATAAAAGCTATTTACATTACACGGTTTAGATGCATAAATTTGTTAAAAAAATTTGCAGAGCATAGAATCATTTTGATCAAATTCTTTACTGTACAGATCCAGGACCTCTTTATATGAAAGGCCCATTGATCTGTGGTGTAAGAAAAAAAACAGCGATGTCCACAGGTGGTTGTCCCTGTAGCTGCTGATTACTGTACACTGTCTTTTTAGAGTTCTTGAATAAAAAATGTGAAAGTTTTATAGCTTTAGGAAAATAAGCAAAGTCTGGTGGCTAACCATAAGAATTCAGATCCATCTTTGAAATAGATCGCTAACCAGTGTTTTCCAGGTTGGTTTTGAGGATCAGTGTTGACAATATACATTGGCAGTAGTTTTATTATTTTTTCTTTAGAGAGCTGGCCACAAGTTAAAACTCAGTAAAAAAAAAAAAAAAAAAAAAAAAAAAAAACAGGGGTTGTTGGACAGTAGGGCTGAAATTTGTAGGGTATTCATTTTAAACCATTAAAAGATGCTTCTCAGTAACCAAAGGGATCTGGTCTTTGCCGTGATACCTCTGTAACATTCTCAAACACAACGTATACTAACGTGTTTACAGTGTTGGGGAGTGCTGCTGAAAAGCACATTTCAAGATGCATGTTTCCTGTTTTTACTAAGGAACAGTGATCACCGGCTTCCTGGTCAGGAGTTAGATCAAAAGCATAGAGGGTATAACCTCGGGGGGTAATCAATACAATTCATAATTAGAGTTCTGTCTTTGAGATGTCTACCAGGTGCCTGGATTAAACTGTAATGTTCACGAACTGTATTGTTTTCTACAGCATAGTTGGGTTGAAAAGGTTTTGAGGGTATTTGTAAACCATCGACGTACAAGGTTATAAAGTTGGCATTAAAATGTTTAAAGTTCAAGGGATTTTTATCATAGGCCCCAGTAAAGCATCATTATCTGTTATAACCACAAACTTGGGTAACTGCCCTAGGAACATATTTTCTTGATTACAAGCTTGGCTTCCCCTAGGTACACTATAAACCTTTACAGCTACTCTTTCAATGGGGTATTTAGCATTCAAAGTCATCAGGGCTTGAGCATGGCCTAGTATTACCCCAGGCGAAACTTTTACTTTTTTGACGTAGAGAGGCTTCTAAAATTTATGTTTATATTCATCTGCTCTGTCCGACATTAAACACAATTTGTCACCAGCCTGAAACATTTTCATTTTGATATCAATACCATTTACATGAGTTTTTCTTGGGGGGGGGGGCACGACACACACACACACAATCAGAGTGCATGGGTCCGATATGTGGCATCTTCCAGTAAAAACGTGTCTTCTTTCTAGACCTGTACTGGCCCCTGTGGGTCCACAGTATCTTTGAAAGGTAATCCGGCTGTAAATTGAGACTCCAATGTCTCTTTGCTATAGTTGAGCTGGACCTCTATAATGCTTCTGTAGGGGTATGTATTACTACCTTCACTAATCAGCCGTTCTTCTAAAGTTACAACGACTTGTGAAAACATCGTAGGTACGGGATAATTAATAAATCGTACCTGACTAGAATTGTATATCTCCACACCATTGGCTTTAGTAATTTCACATGAAAGCCTTATGAGAGTATTATTCAAATCAAAGTAAACCACACCCTAATAATAAAATATATATTAACATCTCGCACTCACACAAATCAACCTGTATAGGAACAGGCATATTAAAACCACCAGAGGGAGCCACATGGCTTAAAATAAAGGCTGACCCTAAATGACTGGTTCCGTCAATCACAAAGGACATAAGCAGATGTGGGGGGCACAATGCATCACAGGAAGGGGCGGGGATAAACAAGTCACTGGAAGGGGCAGGCTTAGGGGCTATAAATTAATCAATCAAGGGATAATAAAGGCACTCACACATAGTGTCATACCTTTGCTACTTCTGCTCATTTTTTTATTTATTTTTATTGGCTCAATCATAAAATTATAGGTGATGCAAAACTTTTGGCCACAGCTGTACATAAAGGTTATGGATGAAATTCGATAGGTGTTGCAAAAGGCTGGTCTAGTAGCACTGTCATCAACATAGGAACACAGCAGCTGTATCCGCTACACACAACATTTACGTTGTAATCAATTTATTCAGCAGTAAACAATGCAACAAACACATCTTCATGTCCATATGATTTACTAACTCTTCATTCAAAGGATTCTTGCATTTTAAATCTAATTGTATTGGTAAGCTTGAAAAGTGTATTCAAGTTGTCAAGACATTAACATGTATCAGGAAAGCAGCCATTTGAAGCCTTTTCTATGACAATTTACATCACGACAGTTAATTTATTAAAAGGATTTTATTCACAATAGAGAAATGTTACAAATATAGTTATTAAAAATTTCGCAGCTCATTTAAATGATATAATCTGTAACATCATAGATTTATATAAAGGTGGAAAGGCATATGTGCCAGAATGGAATATTTACATATTAAAAACAAATATAACTAACAAAAAAAAACCCACATTTAATTGCATATAAAATGAAAAAAAACTATGTGCAATGGAATGCTTATTCAGGAATAGTGTACAGTGACATATTACAATTTCAACACAAAAGCATAATCATTTCACAAAAAGGCATTGAGATGTACTGTACCACTCATTTATGTCATAAAGCCAGATACTTTTAGATGGCATTTGAAAATAAACCCTTACATTTTTTTTTTTTTTTTTAGTTTTATAGATGCTGGGAAATGACACTTAACTGTACACTATACAGTACATACAAAATTCCAGTATTACCACAGAACATACCCCAAGTGAAACAAAGTAGGCTCATTTTGCAGATAACTACTGTACATACAACTGCAGCTCTCTTTGTTTTTACTCCTTTATAGTTAGATAGGCAATACACCAGTTTAACACCCCCCCCCCAAAAAACAAACAAACAAATATGTCCTAAAATGAGAAGAAATATGCAAATATATACAATGAACCCCTTGACATCCATGTGATCATAAAAGCAATAATCTGTGCACACATTTAGGAACAGCACTATCTGAAATGATTTCCTTTCACTCAATGATATAAAGCAGATTTAGCGAAAGTAAATTGACATTGACATGTACACCATATTAAGCCTCATAAAACAGTATCTTAACAGGATAGAACTTGAAGAATAGCAGAAACAAATAAATGTGCATACTGCTACATTTAGTGTAGCAGAAAATCCAAAAGGATAAAACTATGTACCGGTAGTTATTTTCATTATGTAAAAGATCTGTTTCAGATGCAGTCTCAGAAAAAAAACAAATATTTGTTATGTGTTTTATTAGGCATAACATGGTATCAAAAGACAATGTAAGCAATGCATCAGATGTTTAAAAAAGTAAGGTCGACCAAAATGAGTTGTGTTTTTTCTTCACATTCGTCTATCTAGTTCCGATATCCCCTGGTCCAACAAACAGAATGGGTCAGTAGCCTGTGGAGTAACTTCACCAATTCAGAAAGTACACATCTTTAAACAACTGAAAGGTTAAGTCTGCTTTGATGGATTTTCTGATAAATGAAAGCTGAAGTTAAATAGTCATTTAAAATCAGTTTGATAAACATCAAAACTTCATTTAAACCATGAAAAATGGACTACACTTTGGTTTTAAAACCTTCTAAATAGGGTCTTTGTTACTTCCTAAAAATATTTTGTGTTTGTTTTGTTTTTGTTTCTTTAAGTACATTTTACCAACAGAAACAAACAAACCAAAAAATCCTTCCGGCTTCAACACCCAAGTTTTTATTTTACTGGCTTGCCTACTAATAGGAACTTCATATACAGTAAACATTGTATTGCTGAATAGTTAATAATCCAGTGCAGGACAAGGAGTCCTCTTTATTCTCATTTTATAATGAAACGTTTCCTAATTGTGCTTTTTTACACCACCTAGAATCCCACAACAAATACCACTCTTAATAAAACTAACAAGCGTGTGCCTTCCAAGATAAATTAAAAACAAAACATACTTGGAAGGCAAATCCCCATCATTATTACTTCAATCTCTCTCCTACTTTCACCTGAAGAAGAGACCTCTGAGGTAAAGCTTGTAATTAATTTGTCTAGTTAGTCCAATAAAAGGGATTAATCTCCTTCTCTTTGTCTGTACTTCATCAGTAAAATTCACTAACATGTTTCTAAAATATTTAGATGGATAACATATATTAGATATTGATAGCTTGATTTGAATTAAATCTAAGGGAAAACAGAGAAAATGGAATGTCAAAATTATAAGTAAAATTCATAGTAAATACCACAATGATTGTCCCAATTTTTTTCATTCATAATCCAGCATCTTGCTATGTAAAACTCCATTCAACATCTTTGATACAATCTTGCCACTTAATTGCTAAACACAAATATGTAGATTTATGACACAGACCATTACGAAGAACTGTACAAGAACATATTTAATGATTTGTAATATTTGTCACCTAAAATTGCTATACTGTATCTGCATTCTTTAGCAAAGGGACACAATGACATATTGTCCCCTCATTACTACACTGTCTTTGGGAGGCAAGCACTGAGAGTTTGTAAAGGTAATTTTCCTAGAAATATTTTATTTCCTACTTTGCAGTTGCATATGGGGTGACCACCCTGATCTTGGGGGTGATGCACTGATTTCTGAGTTACAATAGGTGGCAGTGTGGAAGTATGAACCAAGCCACAGTAACCTAAACCATGCCACTACACACAGAACTCAGAAAGCAACTATTTCTTTCCCCAACAAAAACAATGAACTCGGCAATGTGAATATCTATTATTAGACATATTATTCTGAATGACAGATAAGGCCCTATTTTAACATGATTGGATACAATGGCTGTGCACTATGGTAACCAGTATTAAAGTAGAGACCCAGGGCTTCACATTAAAAAGGTGATCTTCGATGTTCAGTGGACACCACAGATGCAAAATGAGAGACAAAACAAACAGAAAAAAAGTTTGTGAATACTAAAGCTTTCTATTCAGTTCATTATGGCTTTTTTGCAACACAGCAAAAATTATAGCTGAAAGCGGCCTCCATCTCCTCACAGAGGAGGAAAGAATCTTGCAGTCTATCTCTGCAGTCAAATCCTTCAATTAGAAAATACAGGGAACATGCAGACTGTTGGCTATATGCTGTAAGGCTGGGGACAAAAATCATGTACATTTACATGAGTTTCATAAAGTCCAGGGGCAAGACTACCTAAATGACCAATAATATTACCCATATTTGCAGACCTACTGATCCATTTCTTCTCAGATTTGATATATGTTACAAGACAGTGGAGTAAAGAATGGATAAGTCTGTCATCTGCCTTTTATAGATGCCACAATTTCTTAAAGAAGTTGGTTTTCTACACTTCTGGTTTCTTCTTCTTTCCTGATGACTGGTAGTGGATGTGCTTCTGTATTGAAGACCCAGTGTTCAAAGGGGAGGTGATCATCTTCTGAAAACAGCAGGTACAGATACCTGGAATGGACAGAAGCAAATCACCAGTGTAAAAGGATTGACATCAAAAGTTAAAATTAAGCCTGCAGTCAAGGTTAAGAAAATTTGATTTTTCAGAGTTCAATGAGTCATGAATGCTAGCACTACTGCATAGCTGATATTTAGCTGTATCTGATAGGGATACATTTGTTAAGAGGTGAAGGTCACACATGTGGTTCTGTAAGGATATTATCCCATTACATGACCCTTCCTTACATTGTTCAAGAGATATCCTGCTAAAAAGGATTTCCTAAGACAAGGCCCTGCAACTCTGAAACAAGGTCACTGACGTGCAAGGTTGTCAAGATACTTTCCCAGTATGAATTAGATTTATCTAGCACACATTGTTCAAGAAATTTCCTGCTAACAAGGGCTTGTTGAATGAGGGATTTACATGCTGGCTGAAAAAACTAAAACAACCAACCTTGAAACCAATCTGATTGCTCTGTTTTATGTCTGTATGTTTCAAAATTACTCTCCATTGATGATAACTAAAACAAAATGGAATCTAGCATCGAGAAGACCCTTTCAACACAGCTCAGAATCGTAAAGGCTCAACATCACCAACTTTTTCCACAGTTTCTGCCTTGTGCATTCAACACACAGAATAGCCTTTGAAAGGAAGCACACACATCGCCATACTATACAGACTGCACATTCTCACCATCACTAAATCTACAGGAATCTTTTCGATAAGGTTTCATCAATTACTATGAGATAACCTCAGTAACTTTGTACTTATCAGTTAATAAGCACTGGCTAAGAATGCTCACAAATCTAACATTTATTATCTGGCCTAACTTTTTATCAGAGATGAAATTGTTTTCAAATTCAAATCTCTGTTAGCCTAAAACTGTCAATGAGGCATAGATTCAGATCTAATTCAGGACATGGAATGCAAAATCAATTAAATGTTCCCTAGTAGGGATATATAAAAATTAGGGCTGCTCCGATCAACAGATTCAATCAGACCAATTAATCAACTAAAGAGTTGATCGCAGTTTTTTTTTTTTTTTTTTTCACAATATAAAAAAAACCCCAAAAAACAAAAAAAAACCAAAAAATCAGGCAGATTTTTTTTTTTTTTTGCATATAACATAAAATCAACCAATAGAAGATCTGAATTTGCTCTGTGGCAGTCCAATCATAAGTGAGCTGAGGCGGGACATAAACAAACTGTTAAAAGTCTTTAGTAGGTTTAACCAGTCAAAGATCTGCCCCTTGCTGTTATGAAGCAAGAACTTTGGGGGAACGTTTTTGATCCTGTTCTATCACTGGAGTCCCATATTAGGAAAATTACTGAAGCATATTTTCACCATTTGAGAAATCTAGCTAAACTTAGATCTATAATGTCTGTATCTGATGCTGAGAGGCTAATGCATGCCTTGGTTTCATCGAGGATCGACTATTGTAATGCACTTTTTTTCTGGGATTCCAAAGTATCTGGTGTCTCGCTTGCAGCTTATTCAGAATGCTGCTGCAATAATTCTAACTAAAACCAGAAAAGGTGAACATATTACTCCTGTCTTGGCCTCCTTACACTGGCTTCCTGTGCAGTTTCAAATTGATTTTAAGATTTTATTTTTAACTTACAAAGCCCTTAATGAATTAGTACATAGTTATTTAGAAAAGAGCTGTTGATCCCATACATTCCTAAGCAGAATCTTAGATCTCAGGATGCAGGGCTCTTGGTTATTCCAAGGGTAAATACTAATAGTATGGGAGGAAGGGCTCCTACATAATGGAATGCTCTGCCTTTTTTTGTCAGAGAAGCTAAGAGTCTTGCTGTTTTTAAGTCAAGATTGAATACTTATTTATATACACAGGCCTTTTAATTATAGTCTTTTTATTATTACTGTGTTTTTTTAATATACATAATTGGAAATGTATTTACTTTTATTTAAAATAGTCTTATTATAATCTTTTATGCAATTTTAATGTTTTATTATGCTGTGTGTATTATGTTTTCTGTAAAGCACCTTGGGGTCTATGACATAAGGTGCTATATAAATGAAATAAAATAAATAAATAAATGCATGTGTCCAATCATGAGTGAGCAGAGGCAGGACATAATTGGGACCAGAGGTGGGATATAAACATGCTAGGGTAAGGGCATAAGAATAGCTAAATTTCGCACGATATTGCTTATTATATTGAGAACTTCGAAATAATATTTCAAATTGCTTTTTAAAAAAAAAAAAAACATGTCTTAGACAACGGAGACATTGTAGTCATTTTGGTTACGAACCAATTTTCAAGAAGAACTTTCTCAGAAAAAATTGTGGTATACACAACAAATACCTGAACTGACACAGGAAGAGAGGGGATATACACATCACTTCCAAAATTCAAATTGTGAAAATGTATACGTGGCTTACCGGTAGCTGTCAATTGTAAACACTATACTGCTGGATCTGTATTTTGTTCAGTACACAAAGGGCAATATGGAACAGCACTGGCTACAGCAATCTAGGGATGTCTAGCAAAGTCAGCACAAAAACACAAGCGTTCCCAAAGTCACTTGTGAACCACTGTTACACTCAAAACTTTTAGACAAACTCGGATTGATGTTCAACTGGATGAGCAGAACCGTACGGATACATCACAATGAGCAAGTAAGAAAAAATCGTGAGGTTCTTAAATGCTTGATTGATTCTGTTTACCTTGGCAAGCACAACTGGCATTCAGAGGGCATGATGAAGGCACCAATTCCTCAAATAGAGGTCATTATATGGAATTGCTTTCTCTGATTTCTGACTACGACAGCATGTTCAGCCATCGCTTGTCAATAGCCAAAGTATTCTCGGGTAACAAGATTCCGAATGGCTTAATCTCTCCTGTGCCTCAGGTTCTGCTAGATGCAAAAGTACAGGAATCCAAGTACGTAGCTATACTGGTAGATTAAACAACCAAAAGAACGGTTGTTTTGTGAAAATGTGTTACATTTACTAAAATAAAAATAATTAAAAAAAGTCCAAATTCCCATTGGGTGTATTTATTTTTTTAGATTCTACAGATTTTTTTGTATTACTATGCCTGACAGCCGTTGTATTGTTATCTTTGTTAAAAATGTGCACGGATTAATCTACCGATTAATTAACCAATGCCCATAAATTAACCGATTGAAAATTTTAAACTGATTGACAGTCCTGATAAAATTATATGAAATATATTATAGGTGTGAGCATCAGGAAAAAATAAATCATCATTAAAAGCATAAAGTGTCCAAGCATAGTGTCAAAAGCAGAGAAGGATGAGCAACACAGATCTGCTATACAGTATGTATGGCAGCCTCCAGTATAAGTGTGGCTAGTCCAAACTGAGGAAAGCACAAGCCCCAACGTTTTTTCTTGTAAGTTTTCTCTTATGATGGATTATTGAAATTTTGAAGAAACTCCAAGCTCAACCACTGGCATTACTGGTTGCCCAAAGTGAAATTGCCACCTTTAGTCCTGCCCGCTTACAAAAAAAAAAGAAAACAAATGTAATAAATAAAATGATATAGGACTTCAGCTATTGTTACAGTTCCTTGCACTGTAGTATCATCGATTATAAAAGCTATTCCATGTAGATTCACTGTGCCTTCTAGCAGAAATCTAAATGTTGCTGCATCAACCAGCTGTGCCGCAGAGCCAACGGGCAGAGATTCCTCAGACCTGGCACTCCGGGCTGGAGCTCTGCCTGAATCATAATCACATTCTTCAGTAACTGCCACAAGCCTCCTTGTCTTCTCTATGCCCTGCTGAATCTTGAGGGAGTCAACTTCCCTCTCCTTTTCTTTAGTTCTCATGACACACAGTCTGACATACTACCAGTTGGGTTTCCTACTCCTTGGCCCCAACCTTCCAAGCTACTGAGAGACACTTCAACAAAGCTCCCCCTTGACTTCTTTTACACCAGCAAGACTACAACAAACCAGGTGCAATTAACTGCATACCAAGCACTGAAAGCAATGTTGAAGTTTTAGATGCGATTACCCATGCTCAAATGAAGCAGGTGAGCACATTAAGTAGAATGCTGTACTGTAGCAGGCATCTACAGAAGGCAGCCCAGTGCAAAGATGCTGCAGACTGCATCTTTTAAGTAAGATGATTCCTGGGCACATGGATGGATGTGCCCAGAAATAAAAGAAAGCATGTTATACTGCCAACATGGAGTTGAAGTTGTCACTATTAATTGTGCCAATAACAAATAATAATAATATAAAAAATTGATTCAATACTTTTATTAAAAACCTGTTAGAAATGAACTGTTTTAAAAGACACCGTTCAAACCTCACTTAGAGGCTAGCCTGATGACCTGGCCATAAATATTCTCCAGGCAACAGTGACAATAATAAATGTTATGACAATTTACATAAGTTGTATAACGTAAAATGTTACTTTATTGTATTTCTATAAACAAGCAGATGCACTGCAACCTGCAACCTGCACACCAATCGAGGCAAAAATCTTTCAGTGATGTTTCTTCAAATAAACTGGAGTTTGAGAATATTTAATGTTGTGACAGGCTGAATTTGTGGTGAAGTCAGGCCAGATGCAGTAACAATAAGAAAGGCAAGGTAATTGCGGTGCAAGGGTGCTATGGCACAGTTTATTTTCAAAGAAAAACAAAATAAATATTTAAATCACAAAAACACACTGCTCATAGAACAAAAAACAGAACAGGTAAACAAAAAATAATCATGAACACAGTACTGCAAATATAGGTCAGGCTGGGCGAATCGCTATCACTGGTTCAATATTTACTTTCTTTTGTTTCGTTTTGATCTCTCTCTCTCTCTCGTTCCTCCTGTGAACACCCCCCCGGAGTGCAGAGAGCTGCAGGTTTAAATGCAGGTGACCATCTCCCAACAAATGAATAACTTCATTCAGGAGATGGGCACCTTCTATGCAAGGTTTTTAATTGTGGATGGGGCTTCCTATCCACTCTGCATAACAAAAGCTATGGCTTCTCGCCGTCATATACACAAATAAACAATAATATGGCTACAGGGTCATATTTACACAATAAATAATAATAATAATAATAATAATAATAATAATAATAATAATAATAATAATAATAATAATAATCCAAAACATACATACAAGCAGGGCCTTGCCCTGCCCCTTTTAATAATGCACAGGGCTCTCTCCTGCTGCCCTGCTACAAATGTCCTTTAAAAGACATTGCATCAACTTGAAAGTTGCTTCAAAAGATACTGGATCCAGCTTAAAAGAGGTATTGTTAAAACATTGTGAGCTGTAATTTGTACCTCTATGGTGAAAGAAGACCATTTGCTGTAAATGATAATCATTTAATAAAAAATGGGTAAAATATACCTTTGCTTGTTTTTCTCTTTAATAGAATAGTACTACACCTACCTATTACAGCCACAAGTATTTGCTCCTATTTTGTAATTTGAGAAGCTAGTTTTAATTGTCAAAGAAAAGTAACAAGTTTACATTTGTTTTCCTTCAAAAGCATCAAGGAAAGCAGTTTATTTTTTTTTTTTTAACAGTTTGTGACATCTAATCTATACATTTGAGTCCTCTAACTGCCCTACAAAACTCTAAATAGATTTATCTCAAAGGGCTGTTGAGTGCTCCTTTTCAGTTTGACAAGACCTGGCTAGTGTTTCTGATCTCGAAGGAGCTCATTAACTAGGATCCAGGTAGAGTATATAGAGTTTTTCTACCTCCCCATAGTAGGACTTCCATATTTCACAGGAAAAAAAAACAAGCAAGTGACAAGTAAAAGGTCTGCCTTTCACACAGAAGCACTTAACGACAAGTCGTCATTCCCTGAAGGGGCCAAAACCGAGGCCTACACTGCTTTGTACAGTAGTTTCTAAAATCATATACCCTGCAATTTTAAAAAGACAATACTGTGGTTTATTTGAAATAACTCTACCTGTACCGGTTGGCGGCGCTTTATCGGGACACCTGAGGAGATGTAAAAATATCCTTAATAAGCGGCTGTCCCAATTAAACGAGTGGCATTTCAGAGGACCTTAGTCACATTCATAATTTACAACATGAACAGTATTTTGTTTACCGTTTTTTTATTTCTAAATAAAAAGAAAAATAATGAAATTACACCACATTAGGAACATATGTGAAATATATCATTCAAAATAAGAGTCAATTAATTTTAATCCTAAGACAAAATGATTCACTGTTTATATGTTCTGCTTCAGCATGAGGCCAGAAATTCAAGCTCCATGATTTAATTTCTGTCTAAACCGCAAGCGTGCGTTGCCAACCTCCTCAACGTTGCCTGCTCTTTTCAGTGCGGATTGACGTTGTTTTAAAACTGCTGCAGGATTTCATCTTTACCCTTCACAAGGTGAGACACCTGCGATGTTGACAAGCCAAATTTCTTTGCCACAGCAGCCTGAGAAACCTCAGGGAACTCCAGTTCCTTCAAAAGCTCAACCTTCTGAGCCAGTGGCAAAGAGACTTGTTTTCACAACAAGCAAATGACAGGTGAGGCTAAAAGCACTAGTTTACTCAAGTCACAGCTGAATCATGTAATCACTGCACTGCACTAAGTGAACCTATCTTGCTCTGAAAAGCGATCTCCGTTCATTATTTGAAAATACTGTATCCCAATTAAATGACATAAATAGCATTGGGAAGAACCGTCTCACAGAGTTGTGTCCCATTTAAGCCGAAATCCCGATTATCTGTGTCTCGATTAAGAGGAGCCAACTGTATTACTGAACATAAGTCGCATTCTAATTTTAAAAGTCTAAAACAAAAACTGTTTAACATATACACTCAGTATTATGTTAGTTGCTGAATGCCAACATTGTAAAATGCTGGGATCAGATTTGGAAATGGATAACCATTCTAGAGCACTGTCCTTGTACTCTTGGTTTGTTTGTCTACTTACTTGAGTGTTTCTGCCAGGAAGAAGCTTTGCTGCACATCATCATGGCTTGGGTGACTGGCGTAAACATCTCTAATCCCAGAATATCCTCCATTTACTTTGCAGTACTGCTCCAGTGCCTGCATTGATACGAAAAGGAAATGAACCTTGGAAAAAAAACACCTTTTAAAACAGCCAATTTTTTTCTTATTTTTCTTATCCTGCAAAATGTGGTATGGGGATTTTTTGCCCATCATGCACATTTCTGTCATTCTGCCTTGGAAACATAATTCAAATTAAGACAATAGTAAAAAGAAAAAAGTATACAAACCAAGAAATCTGGCTTTATTAAAAATGTATCATTTTGCAATTATGGATAACAGAGCAAATAAGTACAAGTTATTCATTTTTCTAAAATTACAAAGTACTGTTCATGCATAAATACATTTGCTGATTCAGTGTTTAAAATAAAGGTACACACAATATATCTATCTATCTATATCTATATATATATAAAATAAATACATAAAAAAACCACACACACACACACACACATAGAAAGAGTGCTTTCCTTTTAGTTAATGCAAGTGAGACAACATGCTATACCAGATTTTACAATGCAGATGCCCATGACTGAGTGATCACCCCATCTCAACATAATACTGAAATTTACAAAAGTACATGGCTAGTTTGACTAACAAAAACTGATTTCAATCTTTTTTGAAAAATGTTTGTATGTTCACCCCTGTCCAAGTCAACCCCTCAACTTTGGTTAAATTCCAATTCTATGGTCCTCTGGCTTTTACACGGCTACACCCGGTATAATAAAAATATACCAAATATATTCTAAAAAACAAGAAGGAAATAATTATGTGTTGTCAATTACATTACATCAACAGGTAGGGCTTGGTGGAAAAGTATTGTGCAGAAATAGTTAATGCGCAAAATAAGTAAACAGCTGAATTAATCATACTGTTAAACAAAACAAAAAATGAACAGTTCACCTGCACTGCCTCCCAGCCCCACTGCCTGTACTTGGGGTCATGGGTAAACCTCCACATGTACATGTACGTCTCAATGACCTCCGGTCTCAAGATGAAGTACTTCTCGTTCTGCCTCGTGGCAATGGCTTCAACTCCACCGTCGAACCTGAAGGCTTCTGGTCCCAGTTTCAGAGCTAAGAGAAGGGAAACAATTATATATATATATATATATATATATATATATATATATATATATATATATATATATATATACACACACACACACACACATACATACATACATACATACACACACACACACACATATATATATATATATATATATATATATATATATATATATATATATATATAGAGAGAGAGAGAGAGAGAGAGAGAGAGAGAGAGAGAGAGAGAGAGAGAGAGATGCAATATGTCTACAGAAACACTTTACTTGTGTAGCAATATTTAGATGTTCATGTTGTTTTCTCAAAACAAATTAATGCATAGTATTTAAAACAGATCAGGCAAGGACTTCAAGGAACAGGTTCTTGTTACAAAATCACAGACGTCTGGTCAGAGATTTCTGTGGTAATGTGGTATTTTCTTAAATGGCTCAGGCAAGTAACTTTTTTGGTAAGTGATAATCTGGCTGTATTCAAAAACAGTGGGAAAAGGACATATTCACTCAAACACATCACAGTACAAAACCCTCTGCAAGTCACCCCATGCAGTTCTGAGTTTGTCTGTGCGCAAACCAAAGCCCAATACTGTTATCTGTCATGCCAGGATCACCCATCTTTCAGAGGCACCACTCTGATAATCTAAACCAGAAAGTCAACCAAAAGTCAACAGGGAATGTTATCACACTAACTAAAACTGGAACAGGGGGCCAATGATTCGGCATTTTTCAATAGTGTTGAAATATCAAAAGGGGAAAACCTTGCACCTCTGCTAGTATAAGTATTGAAAAGATACTGTTCAGTTTTTGCTGCTGAACGACTGTAATAGAGATTTTCAGAAGACACCCCTTCACTTACTGGTGCGGGAATATGACTCGTGACACGTGCGTGCGATTTCAGCAGCCAGTTCCATTTGGTGTCCAGTTTTCTCATCTGGTGCCCCGTCTGCCCCAAGTGCAAACATGCCTCCAGCAAAGCATGTCAGATGACCCATCTTGTGCTCAAGCAAGCCTCCCTTCCACTCCGCAATATAGGTGAAGCCCCCTCTGGATTTTCTAATTAAGTGTGACTCGATGGCCTGCAGGGACGAAGTTTACACTCATTAGCTTCTACAGAAGCAGGTCCCCCTGTGGAAGATGCTAATCTCATCTCATTGCAAAGGATGTTTCTGCATTTCGGTTAGGTGTGGTTGCAACACACAACGCAGGGCACAAGTAGTCACTTTTATGGCAGGCAGAAAAGCAGTTATCATGCAGCATGAACTGCAAGCACCTAAAAAAGAATGTGATGAATTGTAAAAAATGACATTTCAGTGAAACTCTTCAGGGCAATAGTTTTGCAGTACAAAACTCAACTATTTGTACGTTGCAAAAAAGTGAAATACTTTAGAACTTATAGAATTCCTATAGAAACCTATAGAACTCCAGAACCATGTTGGGGGGGGGGGGGGGGGGTGCTGTGCTTCGATCAGAATTAAAACATTACAACCAATCCTTGACAGTTCACTAGGTGCTGGCATAGACTACACATACTCACAGACCTTGCTCATTGGGATGTTTGAATTCCAGCTGGAAAACCCATTGTGTTTGTTGGTACCCCTAGCTTCTTGTAACCTTAGTTTTGCATAAATGAGTGTTTGCAACCTAATTTCTCCAGGAACAGATCATGTTATGGTTGTCCCTATTAGGTCAACTCCCACTGTGACTGTTCCTTTTACTGAATAACAGGTTAAATCGTTTTCTAAATGTTCTTTGCAAAATACATTCTCTCCTACCATTGTTTTTCATGTTCTCTTATATTACATAACCTAAAAACCAAGAGTCTAGACTAAATAGGACTGAGTGGAATTCACTGGCAATAGCTCCAAAGACAGTTGTCTCCACTTACATACTGTAGTGGCTGTTCTCTGGCAGTGAACTGTAGAACGTTTGAAACTACAAGACTACAAATCTATTTTTTCTCCTAAGAAATTAACTTGTATTAATCAATTTTATATTAACAGAAAAAATAGTTGCTGTACAGCCAGTACAACAGGCAATGGTTTTCCAAGAATTTAAACGTATAATGGTGCCACATTCTCATATTGTTATTAGTCATCTCTCTCTCTGGTTTTAGTTTAACTGCAAGCCACAAAGGTAATTTCATTATGGAGGAAAGAACATGCAAGATACATCCCACTTGAAGGCACATAACCACAACTGCACTCACAGATTCCACAAGATGAGGGTGCTATGAGGTGAATAACAAATCCAGTGCTGATAGCCAAAGGAAAGATGATAAGATCAGAATAGGCAGAACAGAGAAAATGAGAAACTAACCACAATTTATGTGGGGCAATCCTAGGTTAAGAAAGCAGGCAATAATGTCTATGATTTCAATTGTGTTTGCACATTAGCAACAGGGCATCAGCTGGAATCTTGACTTTTCATAACACCATAAAGAATGGCAGGTGGACTAGGATAACGAAGGTCGAGAAACCACTTTAGAAAAGGACAGCGAAGATGGGACAGTAAATAATGTCTAGTGAGTTGTTCAATTATATCTGAGATGATAGCAAAATGAAGCATGGAGATTGTAAGGGAAAGTGGAAAAACATGCTTTGACTTCTTAACTCTTTTCTCCCATCAAAGACTGGGGGGGGGTTAGCCTGTAGTTATGTAGTTATGAAGCTTTAAAAAACACCACTCAATAGCAAAACATTATAATTCCAATCTCCTAACTGCTAAAATAAGGAACTATATTCAAGCCACGCATTACAGTAACCCCCCCCTAGATTTCTGTATGTAACCACTTCTCACTTTTTTAAGTACATCATTTTGTACACACAACTTACTTTCAGCATTATGAGCTGCAAAAGTGACGATTCAGTTAAACAATCTCCTTACAGCAGTGGTTCTCAACCTGTGGTTTGGTTAAGCAGCTTGCACAAACCCATTTCTACACAATCACATGTTGTACTAATACAATATGTAGGCCTATTACTAAGGAACAACAAACAGCTTTAACCACATTCATTATTAGGATTTGTATGTAGTCTGCAAACGCCCCCCCCCCCAAATCCGTTTTCTTTGAATACATGTGTTTATAATTTATATTGGCTCCCACTGATACAATACTAAACATCGAATTCAAAGCTGCCACAAACTGAAAACTGCTTGCTAATGTGAAACAAACACTACCTAAATAACTGTTACACATTATGTAGGCACATTTGTCTTGTTCATTTTTCTTTGGTATTTTTTTTTTTTTTTTTTTTTGTCGGTAACGGTATTCACGTAAATGCACATCTTTCTGACCTGTGCTCCCATTCTACCGCTTTCTTTCACTGTTTAGGAAAACAAAATCATACTCTGTCTCCAACCTTTTCACTGCATTCAAAAAACAGGAATTGAGGAATCCCAGTCACCTTCTAAGAGAATTAAAAAAGGCTCTGTGTCAAACACAATCCAAAATATTTAGCACTGGCATTTACATTTACTGGATCCGAGGACGACACAAAGCCCAGTGCGTTCTGTCAGGAGGTTTATCAGACTAAACTCTTAAGCCTGTAAAACTGAGAAACCATTTATCTACAAAGCATTAAGAATGTGAAAAAATTGACTTTTTTTTTTAAACCAAAAAAAAACCAGGAAATTTGCCAACAGCAACTTTCAATGTGCAAAATAACAGCATTGCTTGATGAATTGGTAGCGAAGACTCAACCCCAGGGATCTCACTAAGTCAGGTACGTTATATAAATACTTCATTTTCTACATGTATTTCTACATATACACATAAAAATGAGTGGCAAGTAGTCTGTGGGCAAAATCCAAACACCAAGGTGGTCCCTACATTGAAAAAGGTTGGGAACCACTGCCTTAGTGAGTTAATTCCTTGAAGAACAGGGACTTCATGCAGTGAGATGCTTTTATCTGAAGTGGTGACAGACTTGTTCAAGGAGAATCATGCAGCAGAAATTGAATTGTAGAAAATGGTTTGAACAAACTCAATGTTGCATGTCAGTTTACCTCTGATCTCTCTGCTAGAATAAGCAGTGTGACTTGGGGATGAAAGTGAATATTGGATGGTTTTCTAAATCGCACAATAATCAAGTGAGTGATTCTGATGAGGTACAAGACCAGTTATTATGCGATAATAAACCATCATATGGTTTACATTTAGCTATTTGTTGTTAATCCAACTGGTGATCATGTTATGTACATTACAAATGATACATTTTAGAAAGCATGTTATTTAAGAGAGTCAACTTAATCACTGTGTTAAGAGCAAATCCAAGAAAAACGAAGCAGCACGTCTAACTGGATACCAAAATGACTAAAGAGCAAATACGAAATTAAACTGCTGACATACTGTAGAGGATTTGCATCCCACTGGCAATCCATGGACCCACCCTATTAGAAAGCTGCATTTTAAGAATGAGAAGATGTACATTTCTTATTTACCTGAATGGAGTCATAATACATTTTCTTGCCTTCGTCATCGGTCTTGTCCGACATCAGCCATGCCTTGAGCAAATACTCATAAAAACTATCCCCAAGACCTCCAACCGACACGTGATCTGAAAGACAATATAACCAAATGCTGATAATTTACACCCTTCTTCTGCCTGTATCACCTACCAGGGAAATATATGCCTAAGTGATATAATGATCTATTGCACAAGAAGGACCAATGCAATCTCTGCATACAGGCATCAGGTATTCGGAACTGCATCTAAAACACCCATAAACAATCATAAACATCATTTTGAATATTGCAAATAGCCAGAAGATGCTCATGTGACACAGCATTGTACTTGGTCTGAGGTGGATAACTGCTGCCAAAAAGAGTTTGACTATTCAATTTAACAGGGAATCCATCCAAAAGAGTAATTTGTCACTAAAATAATTTGATCTAGATGAGATAGATAAATAGATAGATAATTAGGCTAAGCCAGTCTTTATATTCTTTTGATCACTGCACCTATCTTTCATTAAAAAACACAAAAAAATGGATTGCCACAGACAAGGTGGGCTATGAATGGAAAGCAATTTCAATCCCTCGGTATGTATATTATGTATATAAGTATATCATGTATGTTATGTATATCAGTCCTATATATATATATCTATATATATATATATATATATATATATATATATATATATATATATATATATATATATATATATATATATATATATATATAAAGAGAACTTTCTTTTTTAAAAATGTAAACAAAAGTTTTAAAAGAATAAAAAAATAGTTTATTTTCAGGAAAGTCAGGCAAAAACCCTTCAGGGAGAGCTGTTTAAAAAGAAAAAACATATAATATATATATATATATAATAAAGACAAACAGGAACAATGTTACTCTTGCAATCGTATTTCCATTGGTAACAGTACTCGCTGCATATTGACAATACCCTGCTATTCTAATATCAGGATTCATTAATCTATGGTCCAGTTACCTTTGATAGGGTTTTTCTAACCAGGGACGAGCAAACTTTCAACTTTATCAATCTCAAGGGCAAGTACTACAGGGATCTTGGTGAAGATAGTTAAGATGAAAACTACACATTGGAAAAAAGGAGCAAAAATATGGTTGCCAGGTTCACACCAATGCAGTAATCAGCAGGTCCTTGAGATGAGGGGAAAAAAAACAAAACACAAAAAAACAACTTTTCAGAGCTGAAGGACACTGCAAAAACCTAACGGAAAACCTTCTAAGTGAAGTTTTCCCAATGGCAATATGAAGTTGTTACATTTCTTTGGAAAATGCTGTACTTTAGAAAGCAGCCACAAGAGGATTGTGTGTGTTGAACATCACATCTATACCTCCTGCACCCATACAACACACCACGATCCATACTGTACTGTTCTGTCTATATTAGAAATAACTGCATGGAAAACCACAACAAAAAAGAATACACTTCTGTGGTCAAAAGCAATCTGTTCTGAGGGGATATGCAGGTAAATACAAGCAGTGTAACTCCCCAACAAAGTAGCACCAAACTACCCTCACTGTCCTACCAAGCAATATAACAAGCATGCATTCACAAAAATAGTACAAATACAGTATGCCGTGCTTACCGCAGGTTTCAAAATGTCATTATCTTGATGTTATGCTATGAACCAACCTAATTATGTTACGAACAGTTTCACAGTGTAAAGTGGAGGGTGCACTTGACAACTGAGTGTGAAGTGCTTGAAATGACACAAGAACAAACCCACACAGCTGAACAATTTTGCTGACCTTTAGGGTTTATTAAAATAAATAAATAAATAAATTACCATGGAAACCTCTGACATTCTCAATTCAAACAGCAGCTTACAAATTCATCTTCAGGGACTCATCAATAACAGGCGATGCTAGAATATACATTATTACAGGAGACAAACCCGACTGACGCATGCTGCGACAAATCAGTGTCAGTCTACTGTCAAAATAACCAGACTAAATGAATTTGCACAAAACCTGACAGCCTTCCAGGCTTGTCCTTCACAGTCACAGCAATGCTACCACACTAAGATTTGCTGTATACGGCTGACAGGAGGGCGGGAGAAAGTGAGAGTGCATTACCATTACTGTGATGGCCCAGTTTATATGCTAATGATAGCCTTAAAAATGCATATGCTGTTCAGAATCTTCCACATTAGCATTCAGGAAGCAATATTCATTTTTAAATGATAATACTGGGCCTATATTAACCTTTGATGCCCAATAACTCTCCACCATTGCAATCTATAACCAATTCCAATTAAAATGCCATGTATTGGGTGGTAACATTAAAGAGGACAAGTAAATATTTCAAAGTGCTTTTGTTTTAACAAATGATTTCAAAGAGAATCCTTTTCAGATGTTGGAAAGTTTTCCATTCAAAACAAGACAAAAAGAATGCATGTATTTACTTACGCTGGCCCCACTGTCCACTGTTAGGATTTAGGTAGTTTGGGTATAAGCCCTGTGGTTTATCCAAACGGTTCAAAACTTTCCGAATGTTCATTACCTGTTGTAGCAATAAACAACAATAGTTATTTAAAGTAATGCTTTGTCAAAGAAACATGATCTAACCAAATTTAAATGTGTAAAGTTTAAGAACCTAATGTCATTATGGACTTTTGACCAAATCCTTAAAAAAACAAACAAACAAATAAAACCTACACATTACAAACAGACATAACATGAAGGTTATAAATGTGGGCTGCAGATCAGACGGCAATCTGAGGAAACAAAGTGAGACAACAGGAGAACCATGTTATCCATATAGTTCCGCTACAATCATACGTGTGTAAGAACCAGCTCAGAATTTGCTTGGTCATGCCTAATTCACTTGTGTCACATTAAAATTTGTAAGAACTTTTGCATTTTTTATTTTTACCACGCAATCAATATTTATTAAAATCATGTACATAGAAAAGTTAAGCATAGAAGCAACTCTATATTAAAAAACAACTCTTTGTCCTATGGGCCCACAAGCCTTGTAAATTAAATAGCATGTGTGAGTCTGCAGAATATTAATGACTACTTGGTTATGTTTGGTTAAAACATACTGAGCAATGCTTTAATGACTTTTATCCTTACCTTCTCAGCAAATACAGGGTTCCCAGAGAGTTGGCTCAGGTGCATGAATTCTAAATGGAGAGTTCCAAACTCAGCCAAGATGCTGCTACCCCCGGATGCCCAGGGCCAATTTCTGCCTATTCCACTGCAAAACAAGAGAGCAGCAAAACATGACAGGAAACATGCAAAGGGGGGGTGGGGGGAGCATGTCTCTGTATAACACAATTATTGGACTAATCTAAACCTGACTCGTGGCTACGTTTCAATACTGTTGCAGACATAAACCTGCATCATTTCTGCAGCATGGAGTATCTCCAGGTTTTTGGAGATCGCCTATTGTACTTTTCCAACAGGTCCAAAACCAAAAGGCTACATACACAAGGTGATTTTAAAACTTACTGTTGGTACAGTTTTATATTTTCTTGTTCACTTGTACCCGGTAATAGCATGGTTAAAAACAAAGTTTAGACTAAAGAGACTAAAATGGATGGTCAAATAGACTGCCCGCTTCTCTCTGATACTCATCCGTTCCAGACAAATCTCATTTACCATCAAATTTAAAATCCCTTTCTCAGCCACGAAGATTAGAAACTTTGTTGCCAGTACCAATTATTAAGATAAATAGTAGACTGTCAGTAGTGCATAATAGGGTTTTCCAGTAAGAAATGTCTGGGGTCATTACTTTTTGAGTAGAAGACAAAATATACAAGAGAATGTTCATTGTACCCCAGTGTCAGGTTTACATCAGCTTCTCACTGTTTTGGTCATTTCTGAATCGAATAAATACAATTAAAATCTCAAACCAAACATCTTTGCAATATGCACGTTGCCTATGTGTACAAGAGCAAAATCACATTATTCTTTTTATTATTTATTTATTTATTTATTAACCGAAAGCAATTTTATTGGTAAAATTAATTTTTAGATCAGTACATTTAGTGAGCTACCAGAGTTTTCAAATCAAGTTGTGGCTCTCAACAAGATAATGGCTATATCTAAGCAATTATAGCTTAAACCACATGCAAGTGCTCGTAAAGTAATTCTCTTTCAAGAAGTTGAGCTAGTGATACAAGTCGGTTATGATCAGTTCGGGTTTTTACCAATTCACTCAGCTATTTTTGACCGAAATCAAAGTTTAAAACTGAAAAACTAAATTGCATTTGCATAGCCAAGGCGTAGGACATACCATTATTACACACATCATTTTTTACTGTGATAAATAAGTTCAATACCATGTTACTGCATTACTCATACCAAATCTATCATACAATTAAACACAATGCAGAAAGATACACTCATGTATTATTCATTTTTTTAATAAAAGGTTTAGGTTAGGATTTGCAGGTTGAATGTTTGCCAGCAGCTTTCATCAACAAACCATTTTAGAAAACTGGAGAGAAAACAACTCTGGACATGTGAACACTCCGACTAAGTATGAAGCCACAATTATCCCTTCTGAGGGCTGTCAGGTAAGTCCTGTCATAACTTTTGATTTATGTTACCTTATTAAAAAAAGCTCACTCCCTCTGTTCTATGTGTTGACAAAGATGAGATAAATCTGTGGCAGTAGATTTCATTTTTCACTCTGAACCTGATGAGACTGGTAATGTACGTAATCATATAAAGCAGAGAACATTTATTTTTAAATAGAATAGAATTCAGTTTTGTATTTTTTATAATGCACAGTACACTGAGACATCAACAAATTATTTGATATAGTGCAGTATTTACAAGCACCATACATCTATATAAAATAGCTAGTGCTACAGAATAAAGACAAAAAAACAAAAAAAAAACAAAACAGACAAACAAAAACAAACCACTGTGTGTCTCTGCGTATAGAATGCAACCTCAAGGCATGATATATAAAAGGTTACTTACTATATGTCATCCTAGAAAATGACACAGTCGCTTGAAGAGTAAATTATTCTTAATTGTATTTCTGTCACTTGCATTTTGCATTGTGATAAATTGCATGGATTCAAAGCACAAAACCCATCTTGCTCCATTAGGAATGACTCTGCTGCAGGGAGACAGCTAAAGCATGATGAGTCCTAGCGATTGCCAGATGAATATGTTAAAAATGACTAGCCTCAAAACCACAGATGCCTTCAGGTCAAATACTAATAATATGTTTTCTATCAGGCGACTTTTTAAAATACAGAAAAATCACATTTACTTGTACAGATATGAGATTAAACACACTGCATACATACGTAAACAATAAATCATTTCGGATTACCCTGTTTTGTACCCTGTACTGCTGACACCTGTCCATTTGCTGAAGCGAACCTGAAAAAATATTTTTAAATAGTTTTCCCAAATGCTTCCTAATTGAAATAACACTACAAAAATTAGCCATATGGAGTATGTAAAACAAATGACTGTGACACTACATTTCCAGCAGTGCCACAATGGATAATCTGAGAACTGTATCAGTTTTGCTTATTTTTAGCCCCTTTAGGTACAAAACCTTGGCACTACAATCTTTATAAAATGTTTCCAATTTCAGCAGCATACTTCCTCCCTCACTTAGAGCTTCTGTTCCTCTAGTACTCCAAGATATACATCCACCTTTCAGAAGGTAATTAAACCCTTTAAATCAAGCCTACAGGCAATACATTAAAAACAATTCAGTACAAGAGACATACAACACTACACAACTTTGACTTGAAAAATGCTTTATATAACAGTTATATAAAGGGAACAATGCCACTTTCTAGGCAATGCCAGATAATAATGGTTTATGTTTTTTTTAGTATTATTCTTAATAGTGCATTTATACACAAACCAAGTTATATACAGTATATTTTAAGAAATGTTACTGTACATTTAAACACTGTAGCTCAACTGTTGCTTTGTGTGTGTTTTCTAGTGGAGAACAGAATGAAAATAAATTGTTTAATTATGCTCTTATTACCTACATATTTGTTATACGACAACATAGTACATATAAAAAATACAGATGTGCTTTCAAAATTTCATACAACGAATTTGTAAAAGCCAATGCAGCTGGAACTATTGTCTATGGTACTGGAACACACACACAAGAGGTAAACAAGCAATGGCGGAATACAGCGTGGAGGGAGTAACACGCAACATGCAAACACAGACACTGATGCAGGGACTGCTACAATATCTAGATTTACTTGAAAAAGGGCCTAAAACATTCCTTTTATTACGCACCATTCAATAATATGCATTTTCAATTGGCATTTCATTTTCAATGTGACACTGTTCCATTAATCAGCTGTCTTTATACTATAATAGATGCAATAAAGAAGGAATTCCCAGAACGGACAGATAGACAGGCACCAATGCAAAATAAGATTCTTGTCAGACGTTAATTGTAAAAAGGTTAAAATGTACTGTTCTGCATGAGCGCAAAGAGAAAGGGGGGTGAGGGCACATTTACTCTGAATTGCCTGTCGTCTCTCTTAGGCATTGATTCTCTACAAGTCAACAGTGGCTGCACATTAATGGTAGTCTGGCAGAAATATATGATGTGTCTTTTTTGCAAATCATGAACAAAATCAAATATTTTTAATATACTTTAGGAGGTACAAAATAAGCATGGTACTGTAAAGAATGCAGTAATTAAATACAGTGCTGGAAACTTGTATTATGTATTACACACCATAGACACAATAAATAAATACATACATTATTAATTAAGTTTGAGAAGCGATGCACCGTTTCTACATCTCCCTCAGCTCTCCTGCAACTCAATAATCTATTCTGTCAAAATTCTGCTAAAAATAATTTTTGAATACCTTGCAAAAAAAGGTGCAAACGCACCCAAAAAAATGACCATGTGCACTCTGAAGGAGGAATAGAATCTTCCTTGATACCACACTCAAACCAGTCATAGTTTTTTAATTTAGTTTGGTGACTCAGTTTAGTTATTTTATTGCCCAGTTCATAAAGGAGAACCACATTATAACAAAATCAAAGCAAATTCAAGGACAGGATCCAGAGTACAAGGAGGTATGGGTCTTGAGATTAATTTCTGAAAGAAGAAACTTCAGTGCAATTAAAAAGATTTCACTGTGAAAACGCTGGATTCTTCTTTCAATTATTAAAATTCCAAAAAGCAATACCAAAGTTATGACTACTTTTTATTAGTACTTCAATTCAAATTCTTCTTCCCATCCTTGCAGTAGTTTTCTGAAAGCAGAAACTATGAAGATGAACTCTAGAAAGAACAAACTCAATCACCAATGCTTTGAACAAACTATGACGACACCAGAACTACAGTGTCTGTACTTGTAACAAACCCTTACATAGGAAGACCATTCTCAGCCTTTCAGTATGTCTCACTTTTTTCTATACCTTGTATTACCTCACAGACATTCATTGTTGAAGGTGAATTTATACAAATATGAAAAATAAAAAACGAGCATTGTGAGGCGAAATTAACTTAATATTAACATAAAAAAAAACAATGACACGTTGTAGATTTCCACATTTACCAAAAAAGACTTGCTAGTAATTACTTATTGATGAAGTAATTCTGTATTACTTAATGTTTTAATTGGATTCCAGGCTTGCATTTTCTTTTAACCGCTGGTCTAAACAGTTTTATCTTCTATAAAAAAAAATTATCAACTATCAAAAGAAACAATTTGGTTAAATAACTCTATAGTTAAATAAAATGATTTCAATTTTGTTATTTCAAATATCGAACGTACATTACCATGAAAAAGTATTTGCCCCTCTGACTTTCTGCATATTTGACACTGAATGTTATCAGATCTTCAACCAAAATCTAATATTAGATAAAATGGATCCGGAACACAAAACAAAACACAAAACTGATACTTATTTAATTTATTTATTAAAGAAAGTTATGTAACACCCAATGCCCCCATCTGAAAAAGTAATCGCCCCCTTAGACTCAATAACTGGTTACGCCACCTTTAGCAGCAATAACTGCAACCAAACCCTTCCTGTAGTTATTGATCAGTCTCTTACAGCACCGTGGAGGAATTTTAACCCACTCCTCCATGCAGAACTGCTTCAACTCAGTGACATTTGTGGGTTTTCAAGCATAAACTGCTTGTTTCAGCTCCTGCCACAACATCTCAATGGGGTTTAGGCCTGCACTTTGACTAGGCCATTCCAAAACTTTAAATTTCTTGTTCTTCAACCATTCTGATGTAGACTTGCTTGTGAGTTTCGGATCATTGTCTTGCTGCATGACCCAACTGTGCTTCAGCTCCAGCTCACGGACAGATGGCCTGACGCTCTCCTGTAGAATTCTCTGATAAAGAGCAGAATTCATGGTTAATTCAATTATGGCAAGTCGTCCAGGTCCTGATGCAGCAAAGCCCATGTTGGCCAAAAAGATCTACTTTTGACTCATCTGTCCATAGAACATTGTTCCAGAACTCTTGAGGATCATCCAGGTGCTTTTTGGCAAACTTGAGACGAGCATTCATGTTCTTCTTAGTGAGCAGTGGTTGCCACCTTGCTACTCTGCTATGAATCCCATTTTTGCCCAGTGTCTTTCTGATGGTGGAGTCATGACCATGTCCTGACCTTAGCTGTGGCGAGAGAGGCCTGCAGATCCCTAGATGTTGTGGGTTCTTTGCGACTTCCTGGACGATTTTACGCCTTGCTCTTGGAGAGATTTTGGCAGGACGGCCACTCTGGGGAACATTCACTACTGTCACAAACTTTCTCCATTTGGATAATATGACTCTGACTGTGGTTTGGTTGAGCAACAAAGCCTTAGAAATGGCTTTGTAACCATTTCCAGACTGTATCTATCAACAACTTTTTTCCAGAGGTCTTCAGAAATTTCTTTTGATCATGGCATGACGTGCCTGTAGAACCTGTGTGCTGACAACGTCACTATGATGGTAAGGGCCAAAGTTAGTCAGACTTATCTTGGGCAGGGCTGGCCCAAATCAGGCCTGATTGTTAACCAAAGTATTCAAATCAGCTGACCCTAATTATCCCTTTAACTCTGCACCTGCGCGATGTGAAAAAAGCAGCTCACTCCATAGGGCATAATAAAGCAAGTATCCCCATAACCAGAGAAAAAGAGATTTACAAAATGTAATTCAGGGCTTAACACTAGCGGAATTCATGAGAACTAAATTCACTGAAAACAGGCTAGTTTGGTAAAAACTATAACTGCAGTTTCAGATTGACCTTTAAGCAAATGAGCCATCTAGAAAAATGTAAATGGCTAGCAGGGCAGCTTGCAGCCTCCAGGGACCCAAGGTGCATCCACTGGCCATTTATGAACCACAGTCCAATGCTGCTGAAGCTGAGGCAAGATTCAGTACCTTTTCAAATGGTTAGTAATAGTAATTTAGTAATATCATATATAGTATATCATATAAATATATATATATATATATATATATATATATATATATATATATATATATATATATATATATATATATATATATATATATATATATATATATATTATTGTCACAAGCATTTTTAAAATAACTTGAACCCAACTTTGACTTAATAATGAAAAATAAACAAATAAATAAAAACAAATTGTAAACATGACAGTGTGTGATATAGTAGGGAAGAAGTCACACTTTCTTGCCCCTTGACTGCCAGCCAACTGCACTAAATCATCCAGGCTTACTTGGACTTATCTGGAGTCTTCCAAGGACACATTTGCTTTAAGTAATCTCAATGGAAGCACACAAGGTTTATTGCCTTTCTGAAGAATTAGAATGGTTTGGTTTTGTGATCTCGAAATTAAATGCAACCCAGTGGTAACATCCTACACACCACAGGTAACAGGATACAACTGAAGCACAAACTTGCACATTTAAAAAGTGAATATGATCTACAAAATGTATTTAATATATACAATCCATATTTATCAGAAATTAATCTAAGAAAGCAAATCATATTTTTCTAATATACTGCTCAACATCTCTGGCCTATTTAAAATTCTGACTAGGACTGATTCATGCACAGGACTTTAAAAGACATTTTAATTTACAAACAAAAAAAAACACACAAATCAATTTTCAAATTGTGCAGTACACGTAAAGATTAGTTCACTCTTGCTGCAGCTAAACGCTGTCTGTCAAACACGGCCAATTTAAAGCTCAATATCTTTTCCCATACAGATATAGCAGCTATTATGAGTCTCACCTGTTCATACTTCTAGTATGCCAAGTAATAAACTACCCTCTTACATACTATACTCTCATTGACACGTATGACACAACACAGAGTGCCCATAATATTTGTACCCTAATGATAAAATGGTCCTTTGAATGTTTCTGGGTAAAAGGCTAAAAATTGGTAGAAGCTTCAGCCCATATTACATTTAATCTATTAACTGTGCAATGATATGGCCAGCACTAGTCAAAACGATTACACCATGGATCTGAAATAGTGTAAAAAAACAAAACAAAACCCTGATGGCAAACAGGATTAAGTAAAGCTGGCTCTCATAAATAATAAGGAGATGAAAGTACACAAGCCACTTTCTCTCACACACACAATTGTGCCATCTATGCTGGTATAATATCATCAACCGTCACACACAGTCAAAGGCATCATGAGAGAACAGAACGTTCTCATGGCAACAGAAACCTCTTTGCCACCACCATGACACCATATTTGGCCAAAGAAGGGATAAACAACGATAACTGTTGAATTGGTACCCTAAAAATAATTCACTGTTTCGAGTGACGTTAGACCGTTTATGCCACTTAAAACATTTATTCCTAATTGATTCTTGTTCCATAATGAGATTCAAGTGACTTAATTTGGTTTTTGCTCTTTTGTTACGCTTAGTTCAAACAATTAAAATGTTTGTCTCATATTAAGGGAAATTGACAGTGAGTTCTCAGAGTTTATGTTTAAAATCCCACTTATAGACAAAAGAGTCTGTTATAAGAGAAGCTAGTCAAGGACTGTGTTTTAGATGTAGGACATGAACGTGGTATTAGAAAAAAAAAAGCCCCCCCCCCAAAAGGACTGTGAGCCAGTAACAGAGTAAGATTAATCATTTTGCAAAACCTAAAACAGATGAAGACCTAAATCTCATTGCCAGTAGTGGTTTTCATGAAGAACTCGGGCACAATGTAAGTGGGCTGTAAACTTGGTTGAACAATTGTTCTTGAATCTGTACAGAAGAAATGTGAAATACATATGAGAAGGGGGTTGTTTATATGGAAATAAATTTGTAATTATGAAAACGTTTTTTTTTTTTTTTAAATGATGTTAATGTATAATTGTATTACTTTTAGCAAACAATACGAAATGCTAAACTGAAAATCGCAAGCCCTACCAAGTGTTATGTTTGAAAAATACTATAACTAACTAACTGTTGAAATGACTGTAAAAAATAAATGGTATTCGCTTTTCTGCTGAATTCATCTGACTGTGGTTTCGTTGATGAAACAGTTTCCTGTGGATTCACAGCACTAACTGGCTTTGTTAATCAACACTATATCTGCCCCGCACTCTTCTTCTCTTCAAAGACAGAACAGCCACTTTGTTAGAAGATTCGTAGAATGAATCAATAAAAGATCAAAGGGCGACATCACATAAATGTTTTAAATTATACAATATAACTGTGAAGTTAATGTAGGTTTCACAGTTTATTGGGAAGTGGCAATACAGTGCTGTTAAAAGAAACCAGCTGTTCAGGCAACTGCAGAGAGAAGAAATATGGTAGATATCTGCTTTATATAAAGGATGTCAGTGAGAACGCATGGCTTGAGTAAAGGAACATCAACACTGTGTGCATGCACATCTGGTATACAGTCACGTGGGAAGTTTCCTTTTAATCCATGCCCACTATAGCACTTCAGTGGCAGCATAGCTCTTCACACAGACTGTTAAGACAGGTCTGGGCCTTGTCTGAACTACATCCTGGGGTGGCAATTTGACATGCTGCTTCAATGCTTGCTTTAAGATGTAATATCTGCAAAAAATAGGCTATGGACATGCATGTGGAGGGGACTGGATGAACCTTTTTGATATGTATTGCACCCATTTCAAACTGATCCATTTCACAGCTTTATGCTCCGGTACAGATTTGTTTCAATTAACAGAAGCCCATCTTCTGATGCAAAAGAATCCTGGCTATTTATTACACCTGTAATTAAATACTGTTTACAGTACTACAGGAATTACATTGCATTGACGTTTCTACATCTATTTACTTTGCAAACTTAACTAGAACTGTAACAGCATTTTCAAAAGCACAGACATTAGAGAAAACGTTTGTTGTACACACCGGAGGGGGAAAATATCAGATACAACTATTCAGGGGGGCTTAACTGTTTTAAAAAAGTGGGGGTCAAAAGGTAAAGAACAGCCGTGTGAATCGAGGCAACTTTTTTTTTTTTGCCAAGAAGCTCTGGTAAAACACATTTTCACTGTTCAATCTTTTTCAAGTTACTGTTTTTGTAATAGTAAACCCACAAAATTGGACAGGTGTTTCAACATAAAATATAGAATATCTACTAACTGAGCATTTATTAAAAGTACAAACACAAGTAGCACGAGAAAGGCAAAACAAGCTCTAGTGGTATATCTGCACTACACTGTACGGCACCTATCATTCCAATATGCAGCTTATGAAAGGGAAGTGCAAACAGACAATCGCATGTACAAAATGTTATAATATTGGCTTGTTTATTGATAGATATACTGGCATATGTATGTCAACTGTTAAAATATTCCTCGCTCGGCTTTGTTTTAAATGTAGTGCTGGATGCTACAGTTTTTCATGTTATCCATCAGACATTACTGAGCTCAATTACCACAGTGAAACCAGCTGTTTCGAGACTTTTGGAAAGTAAATGATCCCTCTAGCAGTGCAATGTGGTGCTGATAGGTTGAAACAATACAAACCCTTCCTCAGATGGCAATGCTTAGTGCTAATATGTTGAAACACTAAATGCCAGCCCTCACACAATTAATTGGTTGAAACAGCTAATTCTTAACATTGCAGGCAGTGCAGATCAACCATACACTGCTCATATGTTAACAAGAGTACAGTTGTGTGTTTTTCCACATCCTTAGGCACCAAAATAAATCAATAAATAAATAAAATGAAAAAAATTGATGAGCCAAGTATGTAAAATTTATCTGCCCCAGACCCAAGAGATTTCAGTATATCATAATGACCTACATTGGTTAACACTAAGTCGTCCTTTTTATCAATCAGTATTTATCTCAACATTTTTTTTTACAGTCATTCAGGTACATAAACATTTAGGTATATTATTATTAAACGAATGTGAGCTTACATTATTAGTAAGTACACATGTTTTCATATGAAATCTGAACATGAATCCCTTTTTAATATAACCAAGTTGGGTTAATTGAATCCCTGGTCTGATTTAAAAGAGATTGTAAGATCCGGTCATTTTATGTCCAAAAGCATTTGACAATCCCTACTTTTACTACCTAAAGCAGAATCCTTACCGGAGATTCTTCTCCCTCATGTTGCGGCACCTGCTCTTCTTCCCTGCTACTGACTTGGTCTGCTTTTTAAGTACGTCAGCAGACTCGTTTAGACATAAATTAATAACACTGGATTGCCTACTACGCTGGTCTGCAAGCACTATAACTACTTAAAATGTGTTATTGTGTCTTTAAGCGGAAGACCTTCACTGATGCTAAGCCTTTTGTTTTTCAGCCTATGTAAATAGCAGCAAACTGAAACAGCTTAAATATATACAGTACACAACATAAAAGCAGCCTGATTCACGACAGCTCACGCCACGTTTCTGCACCAGTACGGTACTTTCATAACAGCAACCGTGGACAACAGATACACCTGAACAGAAATACACATTTTATATATTTATGAAGCAATTCTGTGCATTTTGCAAACGCATTTTAAGTACGTGATTAATATTAACAAACACAAACAAGTGTTTTCCCCAACGAAAAGATAATGACATAATAATTCAGAAGGCTGATAGGGACGTGTATTGTACAAACGCCGAGCAGAGTTTAAAAAAAAAAAAGGCTAAATAAATAAAAGAAATACATTTAAAAAGACAGATTATAAAAACGCAAACACTATTAATTCGATCTTTTGCACAATGCATAATAACTTGTTTATTATACTAAAATGGACAACCAGTGGATAAATAATTGTAAACAATGACCTTCTTTTTATTTCCATATTCTTTGAATAATTTATGGACATAATGTACCGTAAATGTTTGCTATTAAATGCATGGGAGTTTAAATTATTAGCAAGTACACAAGTTTTGATATGAAGGCTGAACTTGTTCACTAAAGTAAAATCAGGCTCATGTGATTTTGAAATGCCACTTGCTATATTTACTACTACTTTATGGAAGTTAAAAAATAAAAGATTTTGGTGGGAATTGAACTTGAACTCATTCATGGCCCTGTGGCAACATTAACCTGCTAACTTCTTTCATTTTTAATAACGGTCTGATACTCTCTCTTGCTTAACTTTTTTTCAAAGAGTTTCTGGTAGTAATAAACAAACCTTCATCTTCCTTGACCGTTCTCGTCATTCCCTTAATAAAACAACGTTTATTTTTTTTAAATTTGTAACTGTTAGCTGACGGCGCACAGATCTTGGGTCAAACCAATATGTTAGTGTACGGGGAATTGATTGCGAGTGTTTATAAATTTGTCCCATCTTCTAAACACCTTTTTAATTTTCAGATTTTATTTTAAACCTTTAAAAGACAAAAACAATATTAAAAATGAACGAAAAATGAATGAAAAAAGTGGAGGGGCAAAATATATAGACCCCCCCCCCCCCTTATTTAAAGTGGGTGGGCACGTGCCGCTTCTGCCCCACGGGTTAGGTGTCTATGCATCTATTAGTGGAACTGCATTTATTTATTTCCTAATTTTATGTCAATAATGGTTTTTGGAGACACCCTTATTTCTTCTTGTTTGAGTGTTTTTTTAAAGTGATTATCTGAAGACTTCAATTGGAAGCCTCTCAAATAACAAGCTACATAGGGCTCAGCTGGCTCTTTAAGATTTCCTTGTGTCTGCTGGTCAATTACCAGCAATCGCTTTTCAAACAAGAGTGTTTCTTGACAAGTGCAGAACAAGCAGCCTCCTGTTCTGCACACTGTGGGTTTTAATTCATTTGTGTGCTGACTGATACGGCTAGGAAAAGGCTTTGGTACAGTACCTGAACGTATTATGAGCGGCTCTCTAGTTCGGAACAACGCTGTTACAAATGGGTCAAGGTTATTTTGCAGTGATTGTACAATCAGTTTTTTTCGGGGACTAACATAGTCTACAGCCTGCATTACCTGTAATATACAGTAGAAACATTACGTACATCAGAGTACTTTATCTTGCACATAGTATGATTTGCTATTCTTGAGCTTTGGTTCCTCTGCAATTTTTCTCGAAAGTACAGTATAAAAGGACCAAGTTACTGTGCTTATTTAAACATAAAAAAATCAACGAAACACAGACTTCGAACAGAAACAATTCCAGGACTTTCTTCAAGAAGAAAGTTGGTTGACAGGTATCTGTCTTACACTTGTTTTGTTGAACACAGCTGTTATGAGTAGCTAATTACTTAGAAAAGGAATTACTCGACCAGTGTCTACCAATAGTGGCTTCAGACTGGTTCATTTTTTCAGTTAAAACAGCTGAGGCATTTGCCGCCCTGTTCTGAAATACTTACATTGGCCCACATAATACTATTCAAAATTCTGCTCACTGTATGGACCAGTTTAAGTAACAATAATGCCATACCGTTAGTTAGTTCGGGGGAGGAACGGTTTCACAGGGAGGAGCATATTCATGGCTTCGCTATAAGAACACTACAGCACAAGGCGTTTCAGTACTGTCATGGCTGAGATAATGATATTTGCTTTACAGGTTTTCCAATTCTTTTTATTTTTTTTTTTAATTGAATGCTTGACCAACATATTTAAAATTCACTGCTTCAAACATTCCAAGTCAGTTGCATTAATTTGATATCTTCCAAGTGGAAAACTGGCACAGATGAACTCTGTATTAAAAGTGGGTCCGTGTTTATTTATTTTTTTAGGTTGCATTTCACAGATACTCATTTCCAATGTTAGCAAACACATAGTGTCACCTAACAAAAGACGCTGGGCTGTTCTAAGGGTGATGGCCAACAATTTTGGGTCAGTCGTTTGCTTACTATTCAATAACTTCGATTTACACAGGAACGTGAAACCAATATTTTGTACATTCAAATAAAAGCTGTGAAACCTATTGTAACTCTAGATGGTCTCATACTCACACCCATTATTGTTTTTACATGATAAACAAAGCTTTTTTTGACACACATTATTTTTCAATAGGATTGTTCCATTGCAGCACAGTGCTTTGAGCATTATTGGAACCAAACTCCCCACAGGGGTAACAAATTACCTTTGGTGCGTATCCAACGCTGAATAAATTACTTCCTTAGAGGCTTAGAGTGAAACAAATATTTTTGTTCTGCAACTCATAAAAATCACTGTTCACATTTACCAGCATGACAGGTACAAAGCAAGTACTGGAAGAAAAATAAACCTGTACAAATGAAATATTCCTGCACATTTGTACTTCATTAGTAACCCTAGTTCAAAAAGAAGGTCTGTAGTATAGTAAGCCACAAGTATCCCCAATGCAGTACACAATATCCCTAACATACTGCCTATGCAATTGTTGTTAGTAGACTGCTATTGAACCTTAATGTATTATATAAGGTTGGCGGTATAAACCAAACTACATTGGTTTCAATAAACTACATGTATGTTGTATGCAGATCTACCAAACTACTTGGAAAAATGTATATTAAAATGAAACCACAATTAATAATATATGATAGAGTACAGTTTGTTAAAGATGGGGGTAAAGTGGGGTATTATTTCTGGATTTCAGGTCCAACTATGTTTAAACTTTGCTTACAGCAACACTGTTGGGTAAGTGGGCATACTACTTAATGTTTGAAACATGATAATTGGACTAAACTCCCAGACTTCATTGTACTTAATATAAACATAACTACTTTGAGAACATACAAGTGTTACCCCTGAATACACCACCAGTTCAACAAACTGTTGAAATCCAACTGCGGCATTTTTACTGAAATTATTTGACTTGTATTGTTTAAAAATCACACCCAAGCCCATCATTTTATAATAAATAACTCCCAAACTTCTGTTCTGGGGATAACATTGGCTATGTTGTTAAATTAGCTTTTGTACCATTTGTATAATGTTGTGTTCCTATCTGAAAAAAAACCAAAAAAACACAATATATGCTGTCTCCAGTGCACGATAGGCTCCAAACAATTTGTTCGGGAACCAAAGATTTTTTAGCTACCTTACAACCCCCCCACCCCACCCCAACTAAATTTTATAGTTGACCCAAGAATGGCATTGAAATCCAGCAAAGGGTCTGAGTGATGATGGTAAAAGCAGCAAACAGTGGCTTGGGTAAGTGGCATTAAGAACAGTGGTACATGTTCTTACCTCTTAATATTAAGCAGGGCCCAGGGGATTCCAGTGGGGGTGTTGAAGGCTGGCAAGAGTTTCTCTCCTAGTTCTACCGCTTTCTTCCTGAATACCTATGAAAATATAATACAAAAAAAGGGATTTACAAAGACCCTTTCAGATGCATCAGGAGCGCCTAAGACATGGTCATTTCTGTGTATAATCCGACATCAATCTTGAGAGGAAATTAGGCCCCTTGTCTTCTGAAATGTGTGCTGCTGATAACCTCCACAGGCCTACTAGCGTTATCTAAACAGTGGCTTAATACCACCACCATAACATCAATAAAAAATAGATATATAACCTAAATAAACTCAAAACTTCCACTTTTTTTTTTTTTTTTCAAATTGTGTTATTATTCTGAGGTTCAACACATTTTCTTCTGGGGCAGTGTTTGTTAAAGTATAGACGTGCTCATTATGTCACTGTCATTTCTGATTTGGAAATCCCAGGTAATGCTCAAGACTACCCAAAACAACCTTGGAATACTTAAAATACAATGGTCTAGTTTACAGAATCTTAAATAAGATAATGAGACACTATAACGAAATACACCTTCTAAAAGTTTGATCTCAAGTGTGCCAGGATCCAGTGCTGGTAAATGCTAAATAAAAGATAGAACTAGGTAAATATACTGTGTCTGTATAGCCAAAAGTTTTGCATCACCTAGAATTTTTGGACTATATTAACATAAATAAAATTAACATCATGAAATCAAAGAAACTACAAAATTAAATCACAAGTCTACCAGTAGCCATAATAGTAGTACAGTATTTCATGTTTTTCAATTTGTCAGTTTTTCATTAAGTATATGGAAAACTACAAAGCAGTATGTCATTTAATATGTTACCATAACATTATTCAGCAGGTTTCATTCAGAATTATTCAAAAGTATGTTTGCAGCTGGGTCTGCAGTTTGCAGATAACAAAATTTGAGGTCTATATGCATTTCAATTTTCATTATCAAAACATAAAATCAACCAACAGATGTTTCTTCATTTTCTGGGAATTTTGTAGTTTTAGTACAAATATTCTTGCTCTCAGCTAGTAATCTTTTAAAAAAAAAAAAAAAAAAAAAAAAAAAAAATGTAGGTAACACCGTAAAAATACAAAAAAATTACCATTACAAAGTGACAAAACAATCAAACTTCGAGAGCTGTTCTAATGAATCTGAATTATGTATACGTGGCAATCAATAAATTATATACAGATGCATCGCATCACCAAATTCAGTTTATAAAAGGGTATTTATTTTTTTTTTTTTAATACAAAAGGGGGGGGGGGGGGAGTAAAGAATCTGTAAACTTTAAACCCTTTTTGCATTACACTTAAATAGGACTGGACATGACACTAAACAAGATTTATTGCTTTATTTGCAACATACGACCGGAGCCCCCAGTAGGAAAGCACAGGAATATTTCACTGAGATTGAACAGGAGATGGAAGAAAGAAAAAAAAGACAGCCGTTCCTTGGAGCACTCCACTGCAATCTGAGCAAAAGCAGAGCTCCCTTGCATGAAAATGATCAGTGGTGGCAGGGGTCTCCCGGGGATAACTGCACACTGTGTCATGGCTTTATTTCTTACCACTGGGGATACTAATTTCCAAAGCAAAGGTGTTAAGTCATCTCTAGAGATATAAATCAAAGATCTGAACTTTTTTTTGGCACAGATTTGTCTTGTACTTGCAAACACAGCAATATGTAACAATGGATCAATGGAGATGGTCCACACACCACAGAACTCAAGCAAGCAAGCAACAAGCGCACTGACTCCAGGCACATATGTGTTTTCAGTTTTCAGTTTTCAGTTTCATCACAACTTGTATCCCTTGTGGTAAGAAATAGGACCATGATACAGTGTGCAGTTATTCCAGGGAGACTTAGTGAAGAGGTATCCAATTGTGGTTCTGGAGGGTCATACCACTCCAGGTTTAACAGGTACAATGATATAATAACTACTTCAGGGTCTAGATGCAGGTTTAATTAGTTCAATTAAAACAATTTAGAACAGGTTGAAACAAAGCTCAGGAGTGGAAGGGCTTTTCTTGTCCCATCTGATCCGCAATCACGGTAAAATATTCCTGCATGTAGAGTATAAAAAATAGCCTTATTGTCAGCCAGACAAGGCGGCAAATGCCACCTCACCACTCCAAAAGATCCTGTAATAGCTGTATGACACCATAAAAATTATATATATATCAAGACTGACAATTGCTTTAACATTCTGCACGCCAACTTGAACGGCTGCATTTTTCCCAAGCAAAAAGTAACTCTCTATTCCAGGAGAAACATAGGTACTATACAGGATGAAAACCAAATGGTTGTACCATCTCCACTATCTGCAGTCGCAACGGGTTTACAAATCAGCATTTACTGTAATGGATAGAAATTGCACTTCAGAGTCTTCATAATACAAGAATAGATGCGTGTTATATACAGATTGCCTGTTACCGATAGTTGATGCAGGCCACTTTTTCATGTTATCAACAGGTCTAACTATGTTTATAGCCATAACAAAAGGATTAAAATGTCACTGACATGCTTGTTTGTTTACTTACTTATTTATAGTTTATATAACGGGCTGCAAAAAAAATAACTAAAAAAATCTGTATTACAATTTTTTCAAATAAATGCATGTGGTGTCTTTTTTCACAGCATTACTTTTGGAATTATTGATTTTTACTGCACTGATAGGTCTTTATTCAGGAAACAAATATAACAAGTTTGCCAGGACATTTCTAAAAAGGCAGTTTGAAGTTAAAGCCTAATTCACAGCTTGTTTTTTGTCTTTATTGAAAACTGTTTATTGTACATGCCATTATGTTATCCCACTCATCCCCCACTTGTATGCAATTGAGTACTGTATGCTTCAAAAAGGTACAAGATTGACTGCACTGGAGCCTGAAGTCCTCTCAATATCAACTATCGCCCCACCCCCACTTTTATCTTTAAAAACCTTTGAAGACTGCTTGGGTCAACTGCAGCGTACCAGTGGCTTAGTCCGCATCAAGTGGACTAAAATGCAGCCTAACAAATCCTGCCACTCTGTACTAAGATTGCAACGTACCAAACGGATAATCCTGAAAATTGGTTTAGCTGACCTGAACAAGTGGAACAAGTTAGATCGGTAATGAGGACTAACCCATAATAAGCAATTACAAATGTGGATGGAAATTCAAAAGTGTAACGATAAACTCACACATTTAGGTGTACATTGTCATTACTAGCACTTCATTTAAAAACAAACAAAAAAATACACTGAAGATACTGAACCAGCAAAAAAGTCAGAAATATGTAAAGGTATGAAAAAAAGAAAATATATTAACGATGACATGTTAAAAGCAATTTTATTACATTAGATGTAATTCAGGCAAACACGCTTAAGTAAAAGTACGTATATATTTATAATATAGTTGTAGCCTACTGCATGTCTTTTTATGCACATTCCACACACTGATACTTGCATTTTTACTTGCCGGTAGCCTATTGCTGCTTGAGACTGAACGTTAAGTTCTAAATGTGTTGTTTTAGTTAATACACATTACACTGACAGTTTAAAGTGAATACATCAGATGTGCTGCTTTATTATTTAAATACACAGTATCTTATTGTGCAGCACTTTAAAGTTTTTACAATATTTTAATGAAAAAAAACTAAACCAATCTCTTCGGAGCACTTTGTTCCTCAATCACAATAAATTAGACAAAAAGGAAAAGGGTGCCACATTGATCTAGTAGTGGATTTAAACTACCGGATACATTCGCTGTCTACCGAAGAAAATGAAGAATTGCTTAATATAGTGTTTCAACAATATATTAAGGTACATTATATCATTACGGTGCAATTGTCAATTTTATTAAGGACATTTCTTTGACTCGGCAAGCCATCCTTATGGAGCCAAATTCTTCAAAGGGTTCAGACTGAGGTTCAAAAGGCTTCACTTTTCACTTCACTAGTTTTTAGACATCATTTCAGAAAATAATGTCGCTTCTTCACATTAAAATGTGCTGTACAAATGTAGGATGAGCAAGCGTACACAGTTATTATTATACTTCATAGTACTAAGTTAGTCTGCCTGAACAGGATCATCTCACATCCGATTTGGTACGCTGCAATCATGATCTTGTTTAGTCCGATTTAGCAGTTGATCCATCTGTGGTGATTATCGTCTGGTACGCTGCAATCGGGATTAACAAGTGATATAACTTTAGTCCAAGCAAGTGGACTAAACCTGCTTAATCTGCTAGGTAGATGCATCAAGTGGACTAACTTTGGTACGCTGCAATCGACTCTATATGTTCAAATGTTTTATTTATTTATTTATTTATTTATTTTCCTTCATACCGGATTGTACCCAAAATAAATGTTTACTGTTTGACCACTTGATGGTCGACAATGCAAACCCAAGAACCATTATACAGTACTGCCATTCGTCCAACAATAGAACACTGTAGGAAACATCAATTAAAAGCTATACAATATTATTATTATATGAATTGCCTCAAGTTTTAATATTACTGATAGTGTGTGCCACATAAAGACACACAGAAAACAACAGTAACAAATGTTGGTGAAAAGGCCATACCCAACCTATACCCAGTACCATCATATTCTATAGCTAGCTGTCATATTCAGGAAACAGCTGCTTAGATAGTAGTTCTGGTTGAGCACATTCCCAGTTTTAAGCAATAATGCATCTGCATCTTCATTTCTGCATCTGCTTCCAGTTTTAAAAATATAAATCTATAAGCAAAACAGGGTTGTTTCGACAGAACCCTTTTGCATCATGTTAAACATAATATGGGCAAAACTGAAGCCTGTGCTCTTATATACAGTTTACAATACAGTATCACTAAATGCTTAAACAAAACATATAAGCAGGCTATTAAAAGTAACCATATTGCTAGTTTTGGGCTTGGAACGTTCACCTGACAATGTAAGAGGAACGGTATCTCTTATAGAATAGTTTGTAAAAATAAACAAATAAATAAATAAATAAATAATAAAAAAAAAAAGAAGTGTCAAGTAAAGGCTAAAGGCTCAAGTAAAATCAAAGGCTCTACTTCTAACATTTTAGACTAAGTTTTATTTGTTTTGCTTTAAATATCATCTCCCTCAACTGCACAATAACACACATGATACCATGACCTCTCTGCATGGTTCAAGTCCGAAACGCTGAAATACAGTATAGTATCTCTTTGTCATGCTGTGCTGTACTCATCTAAAGTTGCAATGCAGGAGCAGCAATTCTGAGTAACCTAAATACTGTCATGCGCTCCTGGAAACACCCAAGCCAAAGAACTAATGGGATTATTTTTCTACACTGTCACAGCCTGGGTACCATAATACAAAGGAGTAAGGCTCTAATTAAGTAAAGGTAAGACTGGCAGGTGGACCTGGAGCTACAGCACTGGCTCCTACTTCGGAAACAACAGAGCTTTTCTTAAAATGGGGGGCTAAGGTTCAGTGGTGAGGGGTACCCAGCTTTCAGGAATAAATGAAAACATTTACAAAGTAAAACTGTAAAATAAATAACCAGATTACAAAATGAAGCCAAAGCATAATGTTAGACGTACTATTTCTGTCAAGAAAATTAAAAAGACAAAACCGCTAACTATAAAATCAGCGCTGTAGTTCGAAACAACATTGCAAAGGTAAATTTTTCCTCAGGATAAGAGCCATCAAACCAAATCAACAAGAACGAGTCCTTTACCAATACCTTTAAGAAAGAAATACATTGAAAAAACCTAAAGGAGAGCTTCTTGGAATGTTGCTTTGCTACTGAAACAGTTTACTCTGCTGTTCAGTCACAAACACAGCTGTTTGTTACAGACAGAGGCACAACCTATGAGTAAACGTCAGTATACAGGCTTTGACAATGCCACTGTACAGAAAGCCTTTATGTATAATTTAACATTAACACTAAATTGTACATTTAAAAATATTTCCAAAAAAAACCTTTACGCCATGTGTCACTGATATGATCAGCGCCTCATTTTTATGTAGGACAGAGAGAACAACTGCAGCTAAAGAATGTGTGCTATAGCGCCTTTTTCCTGCTGTGCATGTTTCTTTTAGCAAAAAAATTTAAAAAGGAAGGGTGCCATGGCCCCCTTTGCTTCGACACCTATATTTTATTCAATTAGATTGAACCATCTACTCCAGAGTTAATAACTCAACAATCCCGAGAATGTACTATCCCCTTTATACTGTGGAGCCCTCAAATCTTCACTACATTCACTCTTTTTAATACATGCTCATAAGTGATTAAAAAAAAAAAAGGTTACTGTCCTAATAAATTAATTTCATGCCAGGCCTGTACCCTAATCATTCACTCTCTCCATCTGTCTATCCATCTTACATTCATAGCCTGGATAATGATGCACACATATTCAGTATGTCTGAGAAATGCACCAGTAACAATCAATCAAAATACCTGAATGAATTTCTATAGAATGTGAAGCACATAAAATGTAGCCCTAACAATATTATTTCTTGTGTTGAAGATCCTATGGGTTATTTCTTGTTTCTGGCATTTCATATTTTCATTTGGAAAATTCATATATGTTAAGCACATTGTCTGCTATCATGCAGTAATTGTACTTTTTGTCAGTGGTTGCCGATAATGAAATATATTGCACCATGCATTCCAAATGGGTTTTCATTTACAGGCCACTGTGTAGTCTTTTTCTGCTCCTTTCCCATTATGTGCAAGCTCTTTGGAGGTGGCACTCACAGGTGCTACCAATCGATTTTGACAAAAACTGACCACCACTTTATTAGAACAAAAGTAACTATCTTATGGTTTTCATGATGTATGTCACTCATACTTATGAATTAGTAAGCTGGTTATCGTAGACAGTGATCTGAGAAAGCAGAAGATTTGCCAACCAGACATATCAATAAGGTTTACCTGGAGAGAGCAGGGAGAGTGCACATAACATCTCCCACTGGCTGCTTGTAGCCTGAAAGCCGTATTATGAGAACCACTTGCCCTGGAATATTGGAGCTAAGCTGACAAAGATGGAATACTACATCAACAACAAGCTTTTTGTTGAGTTCATGAGATGGCAGACATTTTCCTCATCAAAAAACAAAAAAGGCATTCACACATTTACATGCCCAGGAGTGGACCTTCAGAATTACATAAGGGGCAAGTTTTGGGCATTACAGATCATTTCATAGATCTCCAAGTGGTGCTTGTGAATCAGTGGTAAAATGATCTGCACTGAAATTATGACATGTTCTACAGTGGTGGTTTTCAACCTGTGGGGCTTGAACTGGTATGCACCGGTAGTTGTTCTTTATGATGAAATGATTGCTCAATCACAACACTCCCTCAAATCATAATCTATCAACCTCTTTGTACCTGCAACAAATATTTTGACAAGTGTTTTTTCAGGGTTAGGCACAAAAATGCTGCCTCTCCCTTTAAAAGCCTGTGTCAATATTTATGAATGTGACATGAAGTTGGTCTGTATATATAAAAAAATGCATATCACATGTTCCCATAAACTGATCACATACAAACACTTGTAAAGTGCAGAGAGGTACTGTATTCACACCAGCAGAATAATTAATGAAGGGCTGTAATGCAGCAAAAAGCTCAACAATTAAACAGAAAACGAAGGTTACCGTACCAAGCTGAAAAAAGTTAACTTTGTGAACGCCAATAAACCAACGTTATCTTTCATCAGTCAAATCATAGCCTAAATAAAGTTGAGTCAACATGAACAATTTTTTTTCGTCTGTTACATCTTGCATCCCAGATGTAATCGACTTAGTTACATTGTTTACCGTCAGTAATTTAAAAGATTATTTAATTGTGCAGCAGATTCCCTAGTTAGTCAAAGAAGGAGGCTTTTAAGACATTCCCTTTATGAAAAACAGTAATGTAGAGTGAGTTTTGTACTAAAGTAGGTTCAGCTGTTGCAGGGAAAACTATGTTTATTTTTCAAACTGACTATTAAGAAATGTGAAAGCAGAACACAAAGAAATGCTGTAATTAGTGTAATGCTGAGAGAAAAAGAAAAAGAAAAAAAAAAAGTCACCACTCACTACATTTAGCTCTCAGATTCTGCTAATGAAAATATGACAACGTGCTTGCTGTGGTGCATTTAATATCATAAATATAGCAAAACTGACTCACTGCAATTTAAATGTCTTTTTACTGAAAAATAAACGATCATGTGTAATCATAAGAGCTGCCTGTGTTACATGCTGTAAGATCATAACACTGAGCACGGGAGCTGCAGCATGCGGTTTCCATATTATAACTGGACAATTAAAATGTGCAACCGCTAATTCCATACACAACACTTGCAAAATATTTAAAATATAAACATGTGGAGTTAATTGCAGTCATTTGCTGCATAGATTAACCAGTCTGCAAAATGAGGCAACAGATAAGTTAGTACCTACACAACAAACCTGTTTGTAATTACGTAGTTCTCGGTTTTACAACAGACATTTAAAATTGCATAGTTACTGGTACACCTGGTGGTCCCTGCTGGAAACACTGGTACTTACAGGATATGCACACCATGCATGTTCATGACATTGGGCAATGCATAGTGTGGTATGGGTATACAATGTCAGTTGTTTATAACAGCACGGATTATTGTGTGAATGACATCAAACAAAAAATACAATTATTTAATGCAAACTAACCAGCAAACACACCTGTGTAAAAGGTTACACGTTCACTCCATGACAAATCAGCTATTCCCTGTCTGTTGCAGGTCATCCTATACTGTTGATACAGCCTACAGACACTTGCTGAAATACCTTTTTTTTTCTTTGGAAAATGGCTTCAACTCCCTGCTGAAGGGTCAGGCTTAGCAATACCTTTTGCTCAAGAAATTGCAGATTGATGTTAACTTTTTTTTTCCTAGTGTGGGGGTGAAAATGTGTGAATCTATACCAGGTGAGTCTTCACAACCATATTAAAAGGCCAAGTGGGATTCTGTATACAAGCCTGCTGGCTCAAACAGAAAGACCAAGGATAATTAGTGTTGCCAAATCTTCAAGAGTTGTTGAAGGCCCAGCTTGGAATTTTGTAATATTATGACCCCGTTTCATTTAGATCCCAGAAGAATAACCATGAATGGAGTTCAAATATGACTTTTGTACATACCACTAGAAAGAGCATGTATAGCCCAATAAAATTGCCCTAAAATCAGGATAAAAGTTAGAATCAAAATGCATTGATCAGCCAGCCAGTAAATACACAACCTTGCAATAAGCTATATCTAAAGATTTATGCTTCCATATAAATCAGTCATATACATCCCTTGCAACAACATTTGATATGTAAATAACTAAAAGCTCCCTGTTACATGACACTATAAAAACTAAGAGTGGTTATAATATAAATGAAAAAAAAAAAAAACATGCACCCGAGGCATACTGCAATAACATTTACAATTAAAGTGGACTTGAAGAGCTCATTGATAAGATTTGTAAAGCAATATTTCTCAAAATAACTGATGACCTAAGGGCTAGAACAAGGCTTTTTAAGCATGCGTGATGTTTTTCATTAATTTTATTCAAGCAGAACAATATTCCCAACCTGCACATGTAAAGTGCTTCTGTCTGAAATTGAATATACATTAAAGAATCATTACCTCATAGCATAACAGTGCATGTCCTTGATTGGATGTATTCATCTTTGATTCATTGGACAATATTTCACTTAACCAAAAAAAAAAAAAAAAAAAAAAAGCTCATTGAAGCTATATGAATTGCACGTAGCTTTATTTCATTATGCATTTCTTTCCATTATCAACATTGAACAGTCTTGCAAGAGGCTTGAGTGCTCTAGGTCGAGTCACTACATTGGGTGGATGTACAAAAATAAAAATAAATTCTGCTATTGGAATTGATCAATCCCGCCCTTAACTTTATTCTAGCAGTTTCTTGCTACTGCCAGTTTGATTAAGTGCATGCAGTGAGAAAACACCAGCCTAACCCTCACCATCTTCAGACAGTAAGTGCATTTAGAACTAAATCTGCAAAGCAGTGCTAAATGTAAATTTAATTAGATAAGCACATCTCACCTAGATGCCCAGTTACCCAATACTACTCACCGGGTCTCCTATGCCTCAATAGTAGTCAAAACCCTAAACCTGCAGTGGAAAACTAAGGAAGCTTTATTAGAAAATCTGTTTAAGCTCAAAACCACACACTACACAAGTACAGACTGGGTCCCAAGCAATGTATAAACTGCAGTATTTCGGTAATTTTAGTCTAGTTTTTGAAAATACAAACAATGATAACTTTTGGTTGAACCACATCAGGTAGCAACACAACTTCATAACATAACTTCATTTAAAACATTGTGTACCAGATAATAATTCCTTGGAGAACTCATCAGAAAAAAAAAAGACAAACCTAAAACTGCTGGCTTTAAACAACTGTATCGCAATTTCATACATACACCTCAGCAGGCAGAAGCTACATTGGGTTGTTTGGGAGCATTTTTGCTGCTTTTTCCCCAGCATAATTTTAAGATAAATTACAGGCCTTGCTTGAAGAACAAATAATAAGATTAAACAGCTACTCACAACAGGTGAGTGCAGTACAATGAGACTTGATCAGCATCTCAGTGGGGAATATGTTTTTAATCTTCATTGTATTGTCCCATAAAGGAAAGCATGCTGTCATGAGACTGTACAAGGCTGAGGATCCTGCATTCCCATCAAGAGCTTGTTGCATTGGAAATTCAGTCAGAATGTATCACACTACATGTAAAAAGTGCAACAATTTACTAGCAAGGAGAAAATGTGAAAAACTGCCACGCCCATAAATGAGCAAGCAACAACCAACAATGGCCAGGGATTCCAAACCTTAACAAAATTTAGAGTGCCTTGACTTGGTTAAAAAAAAAGATAAAAAATAAATAAAAAAACCCAGCATGAGTAATTGTTTTGTGTTTTTGGGTGCAGTGAGTGCTGCATACTATCCTGAAAAGTACATGTAACCAAAATACTGATGTTTACTACAATGACACATACATACATACATACATACATACATATAGTGCCTATAGATGGTCTACATCCCCTTGAACGTTTTTCACATTCTGTTGTGTCAATGCCTCAGAGTTTCATGCATTTAAATGAGGACTTTTTTCCCCACTTATCTACACACCATATTCCACACTATTAAGGGGAAAAAAGTTTTTATTGAGAAAAAAAATAATATAATAAAAATACAAAACTGAAAGATCCTAATTGGATAAGTCTCCACCCCCCCTGAGTTAATACTTGGTGGAAGCACCTTTGACAGCAATTACAGCTGTTAGTCTGCTGGGATAGATCTCTACCAACTTTGCACACCAAGATTTGGCAATATTTAACCATTCTTCTTTACAAAACTGTTCAAGCTCTGTCAAGTTCCTTGGGGAGCGTTGATGGACAGCAATCTTCAAGTCATGCCACAAATTTTCGATTGGATTTAGGTTGGGGCTCTGACTGGACGACTCCAGGACATTTACCTTTTTGTTCCTTAGCCACTCCAGTGTAGCTCTGGGTCGTTGTCATACTGAAAGGTGAACTTCTGTCCCAGTTTCAGCTTTCTTGCAGAGGGCAGCAGGTTTTCCTGTACTTTGCTCCATGCATTTTCCCTTCTATCCTGACAAGTTTCCTGGTCCCTGCCGATAAGAAACATCCCCATAACATGATGCTGCCACCACCATGCTTCACAGTAGGGATTGCATTCTTTGGGTGATGCACTGTGTTGGGTTGGCGCCAAACATAACGCTTTGCATTTAGGCCAAAAAGTTCCATTTTAGTTTCGTCAGACCACAAAACTTTTTGCCACATTGCTACAGAATCCCCTGAGTGTTTTTTTTTGCATATTTCAAAAGTGATTCAAGGTGGGCTTTCTTGAGTAATGGCTTTCTTCTTACCACCCTACCATACAGGCCAGATTTGTGGAGTTCTTGGGATATTGTTGTCGCATGCACATTTTGACCAGTCTTGGCCATAAAAGCCTGTAGCTCTTGCAAAGTTGCCATTGGCCTCTTGGTAGCCTCTTCTCCTTGCTTGGTCATCCAGTTTGGAGGGATGGCCTGATCTAACCAGGGTCTTGGTGGTGCCATACACCTTCCACTTCTTAATAATCATCTTGACCGTGCTCCAAGGGATACTCAAGGCCTTTGATATTTTTTATACCCATCCCCTGATCTGTGCCTTTCAACAACTTTGTCCCAGAGTTCTTTTGAAAGCACCTTGGTGCTCATGGTTGAGTCTTTGCTTTGAAATGCACTACCCAGCAGAGGGAACCTACAGGAACTGCTGAACTTATCCTGAAATCATGTGAGTAACTACGAATTTAACACCTGTGCAGGCCACTTAACTTGGTGTGTGATTTTGAAGGTGATTGGTTACACCTGAGCTAATTTAGGATTGCTATTACAAGGGGGGTGGACACTTATCCAACCAAGCTATTTCATTTTTTATTTTTAATTCATTTTCTACAAATTTCTAGAAAATGTTTTTCCCTTGGAAGTTGTGCAGTAGCGTGTGTAGATAAATGAAAAAAAAAAAACTATTCTAATTCCAGGCTATAAGGCAACAAAAGGTGAACATTTTGAAAGGGGGTGTAGAGTTTCTATAGACACTGTGTGTGTGTGTGTGTGTGTGTGTGTGTGTGTGTGTATATATATATATATATTATATAATGTTAAATAGTATATATACAGCTCTGGAAAAAATTAAGAGACCACTGCAAAATTATCAGTTTCTCTGGTTTTACTATTTATAGGTATGTATTTGGGTAAAATGAACATTTTTGTTTTATTCTATAAACTACTGACAACATTTCTCCCAAATTCCAAATAAAAATATTGTCATTTAGAGCATTTATTTGCAGAAAATGACAACTGGTCAAAATAACAAAAAAGATGCAGTGTTGTCAGACCTCGAATAATGCAAAGAAAATAAGTTCATATTCATTTTTAAACACAATAATAATGTTTTAACTTAGGAAGAGTTCAGAAATCAATATTTGGTGGAATAACCCTGATTTTCAATCACAGCTTTCATGCATCTTGGCATGCTCTCCACCAGTCTTTCACATTGATGTTGGGTGACTTTATGCCACTCCTGGTGCAAAAATTCAAGCAGCTCAGCTTTGTTTGATGGCTTGTGACCATCCATCTTCCTCTTGATCACATTCCAGAGGTTTTCAATGGGGTTCAGGTCTGGAGATTGGGCTGGCCATGACAGGGTCTTGATCTGGTGGTCCTTCATCCACACCTTGATTGACCTGGCTGTGTGGCATGGAGCATTGTCCTGCTGGAAAAAACAATCCTCAGAGTTGGGGAACATTGTCAGAGCAGAAGGAAGCAAGTTTTCTTCCAGGACAACCTTGTACTTGGCTTGATTCATGCGTCCTTCACAAAGACAAATCTGCCCGATTCCAGCCTTGCTGAAGCACCCCCAGATCATCACCGATCCTCCACCACATTTCACAGTGGGTGCGAGACACTGTGGCTTGTAGGCCTCTCCAGGTCTCCGTCTAACCATTAGACGACCAGGTGTTGGGCAAAGCTGAAAATTGGACTCATCAGAGAAGATGACCTTACTCCAGTCCTCTACGGTCCAATCCTTATGGTCTTTTGCAAACCTCAGCCTGGCTCTTCTTTGCTTCTCACTGATGAAGGGCTTTTTTCTAGCTTTGCACGACTTTAGCCTTGCCCCTAGGAGCCTGTTTCGAACCGTCCTCGCCGTGCACTTCACCCCAGCTGCTGTTTACCATTCTTTTTGTAGGTCACTTGATGTCATCCTACGGTTGCTGAGTGACATTCGAATGAGTTGGCGGTCATCCCGGTCAGTGGAGAGTCGTTTTCGCCCTCTGCCGGTCTGTAGCTTTGTTGTCCCCAATGTGTGCTGCTTGACCTTGTTCTTATGAACCGCCGTCTGAAATTTTAAGGATGGAAGCAACCCGACGCTCACTGTATCCCTCTGCCAGTAAAGCCAGAATTGAACCCTTCTTTTCCTCACTCAAAACTTTTCTTTTCAACTCTTTGGGCATGGTAAATAGTTATTTTTTGATTCCAGTTACTTTTGAGGTACTACTAGCACTGTTTTGCCATCCAGCTGGTCCTATTGCAAGAGGATAGTGATGACCACAGGAGTGGTTTTTATACTTTTCCTCGTTAAATAAGATTTGGTTCAGGTGATCCCCTAATCAGTACCTCATTCAGTAGAATGAGGTGTGCCTGTGTTGGAATTCAACAGACACTGGAATGGAATGGCTGCCATACATGTAGAGATGCTGATTTAAGAAAAATTTGCAGTGGTCTCTGAATTTTTTCCAGAGCTGTATATATTAAATAAGAAAGAGAGAAAGTAACAGATGACAAACTGAAACATTTTGTCTCTGACCAAATGTATTTTTTTCTAGATTGCATTAAAAGGAAAGCGGGTTAAGATCTTGTTCCAGCTATGAAAGAGAAAACCGTGACAGCCCAGTGTCACATGCTGCATGTATAATCACAGTTAGAAACCTACTAGATTAGAACATCTAAACTTTTTTTTTTCCTAATGATTCAGCTGGCTTGTAAAAATACTGTAGGTTGATATAATTAATGCACAGCAGCACTGGGCAAGGTCTCACAGGGGAAATGGTCACATACAGAAAACAGATGGCAAGCAGAGCTTTTAATTGGATGATAATCTTGATCTGTTTGAAGCATTAAAAAGTAGCAGCATATGGAAGTTATGTCAGGCAAGAGTGGATAGAAGAAACAAGCCTCGTACAGCATCTGCGTGTGCCAACTCCGAAGTTCGGCAGATGAGCATTGAAACAGTGTGGGGTTCACTGCACTGCAGTTATTATTTAATAAGTGTGAGCTTAATTAGACCCACCAACAGCAATGATGTTAAAATAATCACGGAGGGAGGAATGGAGCAAAACTGTATGTGGGTGGTACAATCATTGATATTCATTCAAATGACTCAATTTTGTGTGCCCCATTAATTGATTGCTATTTGGAGGCTTGAAGCCTACATGCCCACGACAGGAGAGAGGAGCAACTGTTCAGCCAGTTGTATTGTAGTGTGGGTGCTGGCATTTAGCTTTTCAACCAACTGGCACTAAGCAATACTGTGCAAGGGCCGATGTGTTAATGTTTTCAACCTAGTAGTGATCGTATAAGCACCAAGTGCTTCGAGACATCATTCTGCACAGATTTTGTGCAGAATCTGACCAATTTAACCAAAGATCTTCTAAGAATGATCTCCATGAACATACCTATTGGCCAATTTAGTCAGACTCTGTATAGAATCTGAGCAGAATAATATCTGCGAATGCACCCAGTGTTTACTGGACTTAATGTTTTCGCTAACTGTGATGTCAGATGGCAAACTTTAAAAGTAAAAGTAAATCTCTAACTTACAGAATGCCACATTTTAGGTCGGACTACGCAGCATAAACTCTGGGTGAGATTTTGTGCAAACAGCTGATCCCTACAAGAAAATAGTTTGATCACTAATTTGAATAAAGTATAATAATGCATGTTTTTATTTATTCCACACCTCATTAATGCAGTGGGTTCATTTGCATGGTAGTTTCTATACTGTCATTTATAAATTCTGTGACGTAAATAGCAAATACATTTTAATTGAAGCTACGTATTTGTACAGAGCTAAACAAAACAATTGCGTTGCATGTTCGGTTCTGCCAAGATCATAATATTGCTACTGCATCAAAGAAAACACAGCTGCATAAGGATTGTACCTTTCTACCACAGAATATGTTCTTAAAGATCATGTGAAAGAAGTAGCATATGAACAGTAAATAGAAAAGTTTCTTATGTATATTATCATTCTTTTTTTTATTTTTATAAAGGCTAGAGACGTCCAGGTTATAGGGCGCATCCTGCGCTCCATGCGGAGCACCTTTTACCGGATGCGTCACATGGGAGCCCCCCTGTTATGTATATTACATAAGTTAAAGCTGCAAATTGTCCTGGGAAAATCTAAATCTAATTCTGTTTTTACATAGCATGTGCCTGCAAACTGCACCGTATTACTGAGGGTTAAATATTAATTAATTTAGCTGATTGAAGTGTTTCATATGCAATATTAAGATGTGTACATTTTAAAATAAACAATTAAGTGCTGGTTGGATTAAAAACTTGGACTATTGGATGTCACCAAGGACAAAAGATGAGCGTCCCTGTCTTAGGCAATGACCTAACGTACTTTGGCCTTGAATCTCACTCTTTGGGGCTGTAAATCTCACTCTTTAGGACAGCTAACCCTTGTCACATCTGCTGAATTTGTTCCACAGTATTACAGTAGGTATTAGACCACTGATGTTGTTGCTCAAAAAAAAGTCCTAGAAATTAGGACCAAACCCACACATGCCAACAGTTCCTATACGGTCAGGACAGTCCTGATTTCCTAGCAAATGTCCCGCTTCCCCATGCATAGGAAGAAAGTCCTGATATTTACCCATAGAAAAAAAAAAAATTATTCTGCACAGGACAGTTATTGAAAACCACACACTGTGCCCTTCATGCAGCCGACACGTCTGCTGATCACTAACTTATACAAAGGTAAGAACGCTTCATTATGTCTATTTTTACCGTCATGATGGTCGTGTCGTGCTGAGTTTGGGGGATACATCAATTATATGATAGAGTGTTTTTTTGCGTATGACTCCTCCCATGTGTCTCTCTCATGTGTTTATATGATGGAGCGCAAGCTTGCAGATATGGGCAGCTTGTTGTTGTAGCTTTTAAATGCATTTGAATTAAACAAAGCAAGCTTCATAAATGCAGTGCTTACTGTCTGTTTGTTTAAAATAGCCGAAGCAATATTCAAACTGAGCTGCTTATCAGCTGGCAATATCAAGAATGAGCGCAAAAGTACAGTGACAGTGTCACGAAAACGGCTGTAGTGGGTGACGTTAGACCAGAACCAGGAACCAACAAATAAACAGAGAGGTGGAGTTTGGTGTAGCTGAGTGATTGGTTTCGCTCAGCATTTAATAATGAAACAGACAGAAAATAAAAGGTTGTAAGGCAAACAAAACACAGGACACGGCACTTTAGTAAAATGGACTACACAGACAAACACGGTGAGCTGATATTTTACTAACTGTTCTTATAATTGTTACCTCCGTCTCCCATCCCGTTCTCCACTCACTGAACACAAAACCCAGAGTGAGTGAAAACATGCTGCTTTTATACAGCTGTACCGAGACTTGATTGCTTCAATTCAATTATTTCATTCAATTGGAGTCTCGGTACAACTGCACGTGAATTAATAAAGTGCAATTCCCCCGTGCTCACATATTATTACATTTTATCTGCACGTGAAGTGCTGTGCAATCCTTGTGCCTAAATAAAAACATACATTTTAAACAACTTGTGTTCCACAGACCCATTTATATCCCGTATACCAATGACTATACACCAACATTAACACACAACACGCAACATATAACACTGAAATACACACAGCGGCAGGGCACTTTGCCACACAGAGATATTAAGAAAGCAGAACCAGGGAGTTAAGAAAGAAGCCATCAGTTGCAAGTTACTGTACATTTACCATTTGTTTTGTATTTAAAAAAAAAAAAAAAAAAAAAAGCTTTGTGTGAAGATGGTTTATAGCAAACTGCATAGCAACACTGCATTTGTAGCCAATTAATCTTGTTTACTTTTAAAACAAAACACTTCCCCATGTTTAAAGCAGTTTCCGTGTTGTTTTTGTTCACTAACCAGTTATGGATGTATAAAAGCATTTTCTACAGATGTTCGCAAAGCCGACTTTCACATATCCGCGGATATGCGATGTTGTACTATACCTACAATGTAAATCGTTATGAAGTTAACAGCAATTAATTTGGTACCCAAAGCTATTATTGCTACTACATCCCCCTTGTATTTTGTAAACAAGCAAACTATAAATTGCTTTAAAAAAAATTTAAAAAAAATTAAGTTCTATATAAAGCATGCTCGGCAGAACAGCTTCTGTTTCATTAGCACTTATACATACAAAGATCCGTAGGGTTTATCTGCTGCTAATGAATTATGTATAACAAGGAGACTTTTACATCTGGGAAATACATTACAAACCACTTAGCAGTTTTTTTTTACTCTATTAATGCAACTATTTTGTAGTGCAGTGTATATGTACTGTACAGGACCCGACAAGTAGATCCCAATTAAATATCGACAAGAAGAAGATATGTTCTGCGAGTGTGTACTTATGTGCCTACAGCAACAGAGGCCACACAGATCTAATTTGTGTGTCAAAGTCGATTCTTTAATTCCAGCTTCAAGCAATTTAAATAAACAAATAGACAGAACCTCAGCATCCTCATCTACGATGCATATTCTCAAAACAGAATTTATAGAGGGACATCGCTTTATTTTGTGTGGTTGGTTTTGGGAAATTGCAGGGAATAAATATATATATTTTTTTTTTTTTTTTTTTTTTTTAAAACCAAACAAAACTTTAACAATTGTGTGGAGTTTCTCAGTCAAGAGTTCCTAAACTTGTTTTTACCGAGGCCCATCTGTTCAGCTATATTAGGAACTGCAGTTCTGTTAGCACTTGTTCAGAGTTTTAAACCTGTAACACTTTTCTTCATTAGTATTTTATTGTTGCTTTTCAATATTAAATACATAGAATGCTGTTGCTCCCATGGCCCACTCCGGACTGCACCCGGTCCACAGTTTGGGAACCCCTGCTGCAGACTACAGTATTGTTATTCAAGCAATTAAAAAAAAAAACGGCAGCAATTAAATGTCGTTACTTGAAACACGACAATACCACTAGTTCAAGGCCTTGCACAATGGTGCATGAAATTAAATACAACTATTAGCTCATTTCAGTGTGAACAGGGGACAGGTTGCAAATAAATTATGACTCTGAAAAACAATATTTTTTGCAGAATTAACAACAACTTGGCATACATTGCATTCTTTACTGTAGAAGCACTGCACCCACTGAATTAGATCACCCAATTTACAAACAAACAATCTATGATAATGCTGGTCAGTGACCAAATAAGAACAGCTTGCATCTTACCTGGGACAAGCACAGCACTCTCTGCTTCACTTCCACAGGGTTTTATTATTTGTTTATTTAGCAGATGCCTTTATCCAAGGTGACTTGCAGAGACTAGGGTGTGTGAACTATGCATCAGCTGCAGAGTCGCTTACAACAACGTCTCACCCGAAAGACAGAGCACAAGGAGGTTAAGTGACTTGTTCAGTGTCACACAGTGAGTCAGCGAGTGAGCTGCGATTTGAACCGGGGACCTCCTCCTTCCAAGTCTTTTAATTTAACCACTGGACCACACAGGCTGGATCACAAATCACTTGCCCTTATCTCTCGAGAGATTTTATTTTATTTATCATTTTTGACTCATGACCCTGCCATTTAAACCTAAAACTCCACTATGTGTCAAAACACCAACATGGGTACTCTTTGTGTGATGTAATAACAATACAGACTGTCGAGAATAACTTATTCTCCTTATTTTACCTGCAGCAGACAAAGAGAAACTAAAAATAGGAGACGGTCCTATTACAAGCTAGTCTGTTCCAGCTGAGTAGGGAAGTCAATTTTATTATAACCTCTGGTCTTGACAGATTGTTTTGTGAGGTTGTCAAGCTGCTTACTGTAGCTGTATGGGTCTAAAAACAGTGCTAATTAATATTTTAACATCCAAAGCTAAGGATTGCAGAGATTTCTTGCTTCAAAGCCATGTGAAGTTCAGATTGGAAGTCTGCATGCTTTAGTGCACTCCAATCTCTGAAGTCGTCCCACCACTCTTCCCCCTCCCCACAATTTTAGAACGGGTCTCTATGCTAGACTACAAAGTCTCAAGCTGTTTTCTGCTGTTGACACATTCTTGTCTGGACTCATATGCTGGTTGTGCATATGATTTATTAAAGCAGCAGTATCACACAATCCTTCACTCTTACACTAAATACTTTACGATTCCTGGGTGACCGTTTACATCATTCTTTCATGTTTTACCTTTCTGCGCATACATCACTCTGGGAAGCAACCACTTCCGAAGCATTAACTGATCTACTTTTCAAGGGAAGAACTTGTTATTTTGCTTTCTACATTAAAATTTTCATGTCGGTATAGCTCCTGCATACAGTAAGATGACCCAGGTTTTGTTATTAATGCAAACAATCTGTCATTTTCTCATTTTAATCAAAAATGGTCAAGATGTACAATTTCTGTGCACTACTCCCTGTGGTGAAAAGGCATGACAGATGAAGCGTGGTAGAGACTGCCCAGAGCGATCATCACTTCTCAATGGAGGAAGTCGCCTTGCAAAAAAATCCTTGCGATTATCGAACATCACACATTGCTCGATAAAATCACAGGAAGAGACACACAAATGTTATTTTTTCCTGATGTTTGACCTGTCCTGGGTGCATAAACTACAATGGTTATGGCAGGACTAATATCTACAATTTTGGCTAGACGCCAACGTTGGTATATGTATGTATGTATGAAAACAAGCCCTGGCAGCCCCATAAGCATTGCACTTATTAACTATTCAACTAAATACCAAATCCAATTTTTATTTACATGACTTCGCTGACATTATAAGCATTTGGGGTCACCTTCATTTACGGATGCAAGATCTGGACCCTTAATGCAAAAATAACTCAAAAATTACAAACGGCTTAACGGAGCATGGAAAGATGCATGCTGGGAACAACAAGATGATAAGATGGATAAGAGCACAAACAAAAGTACGCAATGTTATTATAAGAGCGAAAAAACTGAAATGGCAGTGGGCCGGACATGTAGCAAGAAGAACAGACCATCGCTGGACCAAGGAGATACTAGACTGGATCCCAAGAGATATAACACGACCAAGAAGACTACTTCCAGGAAGATGGCAAGATGAAATTAGGAAACACGCCAGAGCAACGTGGATGAGAGACACAGCAGACAGGCTTTTATGAATCTTGGGGAGGCCTTCATCCATTAGTGGATTGAAAAAGGCTGAAGATATATATATATATATATATATATATATATATATATATATATATATATATAAGCAAAAACCTACACAGATCTGTAGAGAAAGAGAAGTCCAGCAGCTTTCCTCGTCTCATAAATGTCAGCAATGAAATGCTGTACTGCACTGTTTGCAGGACACAAGACCTTTGATATAACAACAAGGTCTGAGAGATAAAGATTAATCAAGCCTTATAAAAAAAAATGTAACTCCCTAAAGCCTAACCACAAAGACAGCCTGCAGTGAAAGAGCCCTTCACCTTTACACAAGTTATAAAATATAGGCTACTCATTTGCTATTCTTGGTAATTTCATATTGAAGTGACATGGCAATAACTATGGTTTGTTTGTTTTATTTGAACTTTGTGATTAATGAACAAGTGTCATGAACACTCTAATTTAGATTTGTTGAACTTTGATTAAAATGCAGTTCATGCTAAACATCACTGTAGCTCAGCGATAAAAATGTCAAAGACCTGTGTGCCTTTAAATTGCAGTGAAGGAGGTGTTCAAGCAGACTGTACATATGGGCAGGATAAAAAAAAAAAAAAAAAAAAAAAAAAAAAAACTTGCTTGAAAGCCTGGTGCTTGAAAAAAGTGTATCTTTGTCATAAACCACGGATTTCTTTCCCCTTATTCCCTTGCCTTGCATTCTAAAATGCTTAAATGAAAAACGTTAATATTAGCTACACAAGATCAGTATTTCTTTTTTGAATCATCATAACTTCACAAGCATTCAAGCAGAGCTGGTCACTTGGGGTTAGGGCTGATGGGAGAGTAGCTCTGAACTCAATCACAAGGATGCACTGTTGTTTGTAGCTCAGAATGACTGCTCTTCACTACTAAAACATTTGTTACTGCTGACACAGTGGGCCGGGTATGCGATTTAACACTGCTTTTAATAAAGCAGGGTTGACCTGTGTGACAGATGCAAGTACACAATGAGCGTATCAATGCCCCGGAAGCAGCTTGTTACTGACGCTTCCATCCAACTTCTTCGGATTGAACTGTCAGCCCAAATGTTGATTAAAGCAAATGTTTCTACTATCCTTGCTGCAATCTGGCTCATGCTGTGTCTCAATCAACAAATCTATGGCTAAAGATGATAAACAGAAACGTTCCTTGCGGAAGTGAAATCTTCACGCAGGCGTGGCTATTTGTTATTGCGTCTGCTCACAAATTGTCGTCATACATTTTGTCTCTCTCAACCTGGGTCAAAGCTCTTCGACCCACATCCTGAGGTGGGTTGCTGAACCAAGGTTAACCCGGCTATGACCCAGATATGTGGTTTCACACTATGCCAGAACCCGGGTCCGGACCAGGGTAGGAGGGCCAGTGTGAAAGGGGCTTGAGAGATTCATTTTGCATTACCCCAGATTGCCCCTACTGCTTTATGTTCTCTTTCCTCTGCTCTGGAAACAGCTGAAAGAAAGATACAGGCATACTTGACGTTCTAAGTTGTTCAATTATGTTTTGCACAAAGTCTAAAACAATGAATTATTTCAACTTGAACCTGTTCTAACTGTCACCCACATTCCTAAGCTTCTACAGAATTCAATCTATAATTCATAATCTAATACTCTTAAAGTTTTATATTGTCTGTTTTTCCAAAAATATAAAAGGATGTCATTATTTTTGCATGGCATGTATGATGAATCGTGCATTTCAAAATACTTTACATGCACAAGCAGTACTGTAAGTACAGACACCAACATCATAATATTTCCTTTCACATGGCAAAATTCACTTCCATATTAAATAAATCATAGGAATTGCAGTACACGGTTACTTGCCTCCTCTATGAAGGGGCTTTTTTTAGGATCATAGTATAATTTGAGATCATTTTTTCTCCCATAGTTGAAAGCTGTATTTCTCTCTTTACTAAGCTAAGAGACTACTTGCAAGAGGATTTCAAAAAAGCAATTTCTCACTGACCTTGGTCTCCCTGCTATTCCTCCAATTCCAAATCATGTGGAGATTTCTGCAGCAGTGATAATTTCACTGCAATAATTACAAATGTATTGGGTAAACAGCTGCCTTCAAATGATCAATGGCTTAATAATAGATATAAATCACAGTATACCCTCCAGGCAAATGGGCTGAAGAAACTTCAGCACAGCCACATTTATTAAACATTGTGCTGAGAGAAATAAAAACCTCTTGAATATCATCAATTGAAATGTTATGCTTAAGTAATGGCTCTCACTCTGTTACATACCGGTATAGAGATATATATATATATATATATATATATATATATATATATATATATATATATATATATATTTTTTTTTTTTTTCTAGTTGAGGCAAACTCTTCTTCCCATACAACACATTTATGATTGGTCTCTGCCTTTTCTCAGTGCAATTCAACCTTCATTAACCTGCAATTCAGGGTCTTTGCACTCATCATACTGTTCTCCGATTTCAGAAATAGAATGTGCTCAAAATGTACCTGCATAACAGGCGATTTGGGATGCAGTCCATTATAATTGCATTTTAAAAAAAGAAACCCCTTCAGGGATAGCTGCTGCAGTGCTAGAGTTCAAACTGCTAGCCACTAATTACCGCCGCTTTCTCACATGTATCTAGATAACATAGGGATAACTGGTTACAATGGGAATGAAAGGGTAACCCTATGGTTAATGACACTAATCACAGGAGTAAACTCAATGTTAACTTGGCAGAATGCACTCTTTAAAACAAACCAGGACAACACGACAATTTCAACCCTGCTAAAAGCTCATTCAACATTATTAGTTTTACTTAAACAAAACAGCAATTTGTTTATATGTTAGTGCCACAAAATGCTGAAATCAATACAATGACTTAAATGAGTAAATGGTGGCTAATCAACAATATTCACATTATTTTTTTTTTCAGTTCTATGTAGAATATTCCCAGGAGAGTCCAGAAAAAAAAACAAAATCAAGCATGATGGAGAATCCACTGTATATAGTCTCTAGACAGTAAACCGATACTGATATTTGGTCTAAAAGTCAACTTTTATTTAGTGTTTTACAATGGGATTAGACAAGTTTGGTATGTTACAGGGTTAATAGCTAAATTAAATATTGTAAAAAGCTCAACAAGCCAAGGATAGGCATGAATGAAAATATCCAAATCAGTTCCACTGAGATTCATTAAACAAAAAACAAAACAAATGACCCAGAATACCATGGAATACCACGTAAACTAATTTTGACTTTGATATGATTAAAAATAAATCAAGGTATGGGAATAAAAAAGGGCCATTTCATAGCAGTCAGTGCCACCAGCAGCTAAATGTTGTAACTGAAGTTGAACATTAATTTTCTTCACATGTCTAATAGTTTCCAAGGACGCTCTGTCGAAGCTGGGATGCCTGGCTGTCTTGTGCCCGACTCATCACCTTCAACTCTAAATCTTCATACTAGTAAGCAATTTGGCAAGAGTTCAGAGAAATGTGTTCTACTGGAGGCCTCAATTAATCTGCTAGAGGCAGGCTGCAGACAACCAATGTATCAATCCTCCCACCCCACACACTAACCCTGCTCTCTATGAGGCTTGGATCAAAATGGGGGGAAAAAAAAGAAATGCTAATTTGGTTTTGTTTTCACCATTTTCCATGGACATTATTGGACTATGTGAAACAAAGCTGGCCAACAATAACCACTGGCCAAGAGAAAAAACTCAAGAGCTCATGATCTCACACCCAAGTCCCAAATAAACATAGCAACTCAGAGCAGGCAAATAACCTACTTTCATTTCCTCAGCGAGAAACCTACTGGAGAAGTTACGAATAATAGTTGCTTAAATCTGCTGGGAAATTGGGAGCGCTGTTAACATCCCTGAGCGTGCAAAGTAATTTAAAAAGCATTCTGTTTCACTGTGTTCTCTAAGAGCCTAGAAAGATGAAGCTATAGAAGCACTTTCTCCGTATCACGTGGCTCAGAAATGAATTCTTATAAATGAGAGCCAACTCTGCAATCCCAATTAGAATATTTGAGGTTTCCAGGCAATACATACTTGGTATTAAGTCTTCAAAAGCATACAACCCATATGCTGAATCTGTAAGACATCTGCTTATAAATAATGTGTGCTCGATAAAGCTTTAAATACCTCTTCTCCTGAGAGATAATAGGCTGACAGAAGTCCACCAACAAACCGGATGTTTACTTCGAAGACCGATATTTCAGCATTCTGCGGAAGAGAAAAAAAGGCATTATCAAAAATAATGTAGTTACATTTTTTTTTATTATCATTTTTTTTTGTAGAAAAAACAGAAAAACAAATACATTTGGAAAGTAAGTCAGCAACACTGTATAGAAGCTGTAAAGAGACCTTTTGGACTTTTCTTTGACCTATTCCCACACTTATTGTGGCTGGAATTAAAGGCGCAATACAGTCAAGGAGTTCAAAACAGAACTTGTCTGTCATCTACAGATTACAGTTTCCATTATGTCATCTTCACTTTTCCAAGGGCAGGTATATTTTTTCATATTTTAATTATTGTTTTTTTTTATTTTTATTTTTTAAAGGAACTTGACTGACTGAGTAACTTAGGGGATGAAATTGCCAATAACTTTAATGACTTGACAATTCATATATTGGCAAAACAGGCTATGATTGAGAATACGACAATCACTATGGCAAGCCAAATTATCATTTAGAGAGATCTCAAATTGCATTTTAAGACATCTTGAAATATTTAAAAGATATCTCCAAATCATCTCAAAATGAATTACAGATATCTTTAATTGTGCAGTTCTTAAGCTATCTAAAATTTCTTTTAAGATATCTGTAAATCAATTAGACATATCTAAAAATGAAATAAAGATATCGCAAATTGATTTACAGATATCTTAAATACTGTGGAAACCATGTGGATTTTAAAGATATCTCAATCATTTGAAGATATCTTCAAATGAACAGGAAGCCACTTCAAGATATCTCGAAATGACTTTGTGAAAATGCTCTATGTTTTGAATGGACTTCATGTCCATTTCTAAAATCTCTCTAAATGAACAGGAAGTTATTTCAAGATATCTGTAAATGATTTAGAGATATAGCTAATAAACAGGAAGTTATTTTTAGATATCTTAAATTATTTAGGGAGATCTCTCTAAATGAACAGGAAGTCATTTAAATATCTTAAATGATTTAAAAGATATATCTCAAACATTTAGCGGTATCCTTAAATAATTTAAAGATCTCATCTCAAAATGCATTTTAGATATTGCATTTAAAGCTCCATTTAGAGATATGTGTAAATCAATTTAAGATATCTCAAAATGATTTAGAGATATCTCTAAATGTATTTGGATAGCTCTAAATGATAATTTGGCTTGCCATACAATCACAAGCTAAATGATCTAGGTCAGATCTTAACTCTGTATACACTGCACTGTAGTTAGATAAGAAAAGACAGACAAATGCATGCATAAATAAAAAAAAAGCTTGGCAGGTCTATACTCCCGAAAAAACAATACTGAATAATAACATAGCACCACCAATACCACATTTCACCATTCATTATAAAACAGTGGATTCAAAATCCTTTTATCCTTCAACAGGTCGACAGTACAATTGTGATAAACAAATTAGTCATTCCTGCTGACAGTGACCAAATTTGGGCGAGTGATTTTCTTGTGGCTGATGATACATAAACTGCATGCGACAGAGAAAAGGGTTACAGGTAAGGTACTACAGTAAGCAGATGTTTCAATTAGTGTATGTGACACCAATGTCAATGAGGCACATTTTTGCATGGTTTAAGCATGTGTTAGACTAGCAGTAGTCTGCTTGTAGTTTCTGACAAAGTGCTCCATTAGTGCAAAGATGGAGCTTTATTTCAGCACTGCTCACAGCAAGGCAAGACCAACAAGAACAAAAATTTACTTTAGGATCATCAAGGCCCCTGCAATACAAGACAAGCTGGAAAAACAACTGGTATTTACTACGAAAACCGATGAATATTCTCATGCAGTATAGGGACCATCCCACTAAAATGACCTTTGGAAGCTATAAACATACTGGAATGTAAGCAAAATCTCCTTTCTAAAGAGGCTGAGTGCACAGATAGCTTAACTATGGAAGAATGCAGTACCATCCATATATAAAATCAACAATAGTTTAAATATTGTCTATCAGAGATAATCCTTTCTATTTCATGTATTATCATTTGATACTGACGCTATTCATAAATAAATTAGTATTCCTCAATTTAGTTGTATATTATTACTCTCGTTGCATTCTGTAATGGGTAATTGATGACATTTATTTAGCTTCTGCCATTATCCAAGGCAACCCATCTATTTATTAATTATTATTTATTTATTTTGCTTCAGTCTCAAATAACTCAAGATATGTAAATACACAGACGATAATATTTGTAATGTTGGATTTATACAACAGACAGGGAATTAAGGCTTAGACTATCTGAATATGAATGGAATAATAAAAAAGATTTATACTGTATAGAGAGCCAGTAGCTGAAGCTGCTTCTGAACAAAATACATCTATACTTTAGGCACAGGTAGGCATATTTCATAATAAATCAAAAGCAATATATATAACAATTTGTGAATTTAACAAAGACAATAAACTTAAATACGATTCAATTTCTCTTTTTTTCTGTACCTGGTGTAGTGCTATGCGGTACAAAGTGGTACGCAGTGGCCTTGCCTAAACAGCTTCTAAGAAAACAGGGAAGTGCCCATTCAAATCTAGTATGTTATGCTGTTTTCGGTCTTTTTTTATTTAATTTAATGACCATATTTTCCAATCTTTTACATTGTTATAAATGTAATTATCATATTTTTCCACCATTAAGAAAATAGTATATATATATATAATGCATTGGCTCTTGTACATTTTTTTTTTCTTGAACAAGTTTGTGGTGGACTTTCATTTTGTCCTGATCGTCATGAATTTTGTTTCTTTTTATAGAAATTGTTTTCAGTTTAAAGTTTGCAAAAAAAATAATTAATGTTAAATGTATCTCCGTTTGACAATAGGAAAACCAGCATCAGATCACAAATGACTGCACGTGTTCCAAAATCTGACAGCATACCACTTTCAATGTGACAGCGTATCGCTTTCAATGTGACAGCGTATCGCTTTCTGACATTACATGGGTCAAGTTTTGGTACTCGTACCACTTTCTAACCCTACACCAGACGACGTAACAATGTTGGACACCAATGTGGAACATGCAGAGTTCGACAGATTCCTGCATCAAACCAGTATTAAAAAGATGCAATAAAAAAAATAAAAAAAATCTTTGGTGGTTGTCGTAAAATACTGGATTTCGGTATTAATGAAAAGTATAGACATTTTTAACACAAACTACAGTATGGACGAATTATTTTGGATATACATACATTCTATTTAATGAGAGCTCAACAATACACATTTTATAAAAGTAATTTAAATAAGCACTGCATTCTGAGTAAATTATTATTTTTTTTTTGTTGTGTAATTGACACCATATGACCTGCATTTTGATGACCAGTAGCTCCAGCATGCCAAAAAGAAACACAAGTAACAGCAACCACATATTTTAAAACCATATTTCATTTTCAGTAAAATAACACATTGGCAATGACGTGCACTTTGTCAAGATTTTTAAATATACTTAAATGCAGAAAATAATGAACTTATGTTTTACTTGTGCATAACGTACCAAATACCTAATATTAAAACATTACCCTCAATAGTTTTCATAATAAAAGATAAACTTGATACAACTATTTGTAGCAAGTATTGGAGTCACCCAGATTTATTTCTTAAGTATGGTGCGGTGCCTCTCCAAACTCTCCTCTTCCTCTGATCTAGCTCTCCCATTTGTCTTCTGCCATCAGCTGATATCCCAGCATGTCTTTCTTCTTAAAGGAATACAGCCTCTATACATGACATTATCGTCCTTAGTCCATTTTAGCTTTCCTATGACAGAGCAGACCTATTTAAAAGTTATTCATCAACGTGCACTTCGAACTCGCCACCTACACCTGTGCCTGGCAATTTGAAGTTTTAAAAGTATATGGCAGCATAATTGTTATAGCTAGATGATAGAGCTACATTAAATGAACTCTCAGTATTTGCCTGTATCGTGTATTAACAGATCTAACCTCAAACTACAAACAAACACTACAACAAACTATTGTGCACCACAAGCAGTAGCATATTATAGAAAAATCTGATAATACTAAAACAATGGCTGCAAATTCAAAACGAATTCAAGCTGAATAGCACAGGAATAATAACACCTGCATATCTTACGTACTGCCTGAAGCAATTCATTTTTAATTTAGCCCTATCAATCTTCTGCCCTTGGGAGATGTGGTGCAGTATTAGAAGGTTTCTGCCATAAAGCCTCAACAGCTTCAGGATGCTCAAGAAATCAATCATCATCCTTAGAAGACTGGGTAATTACATTAAAAGGTTCTGCATATCAACAGGACACTCAGTACTGCATCTCCAGCCAAGCCCCACCCCTTGTTTACTGTATTTATCACATACATAGGTCTGTGGTGCAGGGCCTCTGTGTAATGCTCAGATCCGCACCTTTTTTTTTTTCAACTTCTCTGCTCCTGTCGGTCTCACTTGGCCATTGGTTTTCTCAGCTTTTTCCGGAGAAAAAAAACGTCTAGAGACCTGTGCTTGACGTCTCTTTGATGATGTCGGACCAGAAAGGGTTAATACCTCTTCTGCATTAGTATAAACTGGTGCAGTACCTTCACAAAACCACTGGAACATCATCATTGGGGGCAAAGTCCATGACATCATCGTGTGATACTGTGCGTTTCTGGAGGATAAAAATCTAGTGTAGTACCGGAAGCTTCTGCCAGGGTCCGCTGTGGATTCACAGCCTGTCTTGACTTTTAGAACTCCTGCATCCATTGAAAAAAATATCCTTGGTGACAGACGGCATCTTCACCTTTGCAGGAGTCGGCCGCGCTGTCACTGTGGAAGTTTTAGCAATGGTTGACGGTGTTTTGGTTGGTGGCTCTTTCTCGCTACTGTCATGAAAATGAGAGGATTTGCTAGACCTTTTTTGGGGGAGACATGCTGGTGTTTCTGGGTCTAGAACTGCTCTATCTTTTAGATGGACCACCGGACTTATCAGAACGAGGTACAGGAGGTGAAGGAGTCCCACCACCTTGTGTCAGTGCGCCGGACATGTTGACACACATAAAACACAAATCTCTACCACAAGACTGTGAGAGGGGTGACCCACAGTGAGAACAGATAAAGGCCATGTGTGCAATAAACACACAAAACAAAAAAGAATAACTAGCTAATGCTAGAAAGAGAAAAACAGAGTGTATACCTTTTTGTTTTTAAACTTCCAGACAAAAACAACAAAATAAAAGGGATTTAATGGAAATAACGCAAGAGTGAAACTATACAATGAGTCCGTATCCAAGCTACGCAGGAAAAAATTGGACAGTGTTACGAAACAGGGACGAGTTTTTACGGAGGAGGGACAATATTCTGTAGCCAACAAGGATTCTTTTAAAGGATCTCTGGGAAAGAGATGGTTTTTTTTCTCCTGACCCATGCAACATGGAGACTGGGAGTTCATCTGACTAGGTAAGAAACAAATGTTATGTTCAACTTGCTACCAAACTTAAAACAATAGAATGCTGGAACTCATTGAGGTCCACAACTGTTTTCAACCATTGCTCAAAACATTGACTCAAACAGTATGGTAGATTTATACTTTTAAAAAATCAGCAGAATTCAGAGGGTAGTGAGGGAGGAACAAACTAAATAAAGTAGTGCCATCATTTTTTTTGTGAATTTCTTGTTGATGTTCCACACTAATAAACATGAACCAAACAACTTTCTTTTGAGAAGATCTGCACATTACATTTATTCAAATAGCCTATTAAATATAAAAGCAAACACTATCAGACAGGAGATGCTAATAAAATATTCAACCTTTCACTCCTCAGACTTGCATAATTAAATCTGTGTTTCTCAAATCTGTTAACTGTAATTGCTGTATAAAAACATTATGTATTATACAATTTAAAATAGGACTTTTGTGTAAAACCTTGTTAGTTGACTGATCGCATGCACAGCCTGCACTTATCAATGTGTTCCTGCACTGTATAAATTAGTACATTAGTGTAATCTGACAACGATTTAGAGCAGTTTAAAGCCCACTTATGTAATTTTTTGTGCAGGAAGCAGGGAGGGCTAAACCATAAATAAGCTAAAATGAGCAAAGCATTTTCCTGAACCTTTTAAATGGTGGTCTCACTACAGGAATCAGAATCATGACTAAATTCCAAGTATGCCAGGTAATTAATGCCACATATTTCACTGAAAAAGAGAATCTAAAACAAGTGGAATACATTAGGTAACTATGTGGTATCATGCCAACCCTATTTCCTGATCTTGGATACAAAACACTATGAAATAACTAATATCCAAGATCAAGAATAGTTCCTTTCAAGACGGCACACTTAAGTTGTACGCTGCAAAATGAAGTGCACCTACGTTCACTAGCTATAACCCCTGTAACAAAAAATCATCAGTAAAGTACGATGGATGACCTCTATAACTAAAGTACAATGATTACAGTATCTTTTCTTAAAAAGCTGCAACGCATTACATTTAAAACGAAAATATGTCAGCAACATCCACGAAGCAGTAAATTAAAAAAATCAGAGCTATCAGTAGGATGACCATCAAATATATCATATCACTAGTATGTACAGAACAGCGTAGAAGAATGTCCATGTTTTATGACAACTTGACAAGCAGTCATCCTGTTATATGCAAACAATGTAAGTGGGACATAGATATTTCATCCCCAGCAGGGGAAAATTAATAAATGAATGAGCAAACAGACCCCCCCCCCCCCCGTGGGGGATAATTAGACACTTCACATTATCAGAAGTCTTCGAGTAACACATGGTTTGGATACAGTAATATGCGACAGCTGTACTTACCACATTGAAGTCTAAACTCTTCTCAACCCAATCTGTGGCGGCTTTAAACTCATCCTGCATATTCATGATGTACAGGCTGTCAAGTGCATCCACTATTGTAGCTCCTTGAATGCTACCTGAAAACACAAGAGAGAAGAAATTGCGTTTACTGACATGCAGTCTATTAGACTAACTGAAAGCATTTTACTATGGGGGCTCAAACTGCAATGAGCCAACTGAAACCTCACCCCCCAAAAGAGATCAGACAAAATATAATAATTGTGTAATCAATGTAAAGCTAGATCACTCCTCTGTGTTAAGGCTGCAGCTGTGTTTTCTAAGCAAGTAAATTCTATCAGGTTAATTTCTGTTGTAACAGCTTGCCTTTTAAATAACAAAAAAGCACATGTAAAATAGACAGGCCAAGAGACTGTACAGTCAGTACTAAAACAAAACACAAGCTTTATCAGTTTAAACCTTTTTCTTCTTCATAACAGACTCTTTAATGCTGGTCTAGTGGGTTTTATAATCCAAGCACACAGCACTCAGTATTGCAAGTACCCTGGAGGAGGCTAGCTTCTCGAGCAGTGGGGTGGGAAGAATCTCTACAGTACCTGCTCATACACCTTTTATCAATTTGCATTATACGTTAACTTATGTAAAAGCCGTATGAATTTATTTATCAGTTAACCGTTAAACGTATTGCAATCCTAACAGAAATATCACTGCAACAGCACCTTCACCCTTTGCAGGAAATTAAATCACTGGGCAAATTTTCAGAAACTCACTCATATCACACCTACACGTAGACATTATTCTTGAAAATGTTTTGTTGTAATGGCTTATCCCACAACGTTGAAATTAAATGTTGGGGCTATTTACAAAGACACATATTAAATGTAGAACAGAGTAAAACATTTCAATCCAAACGCATAGGGGAGCAGAACTGCAAAAACTGGATCAATTTATTAAATTCCAGCAACAAAGTTAGTTCTGCCTGCAATGGATTTGTTTGCAGAGTGCTTCAATTCAGCTCTGCAGGCAGTGTTCTGGAGCGCCTGGTACTGCACTGGGAGATCACGGGGGGTATCAACTTATTGACATTCAGATTTGCAGTGTGTTTTACTGTATATGAATACTAGTTCACTTTGACGCGGGTAACCCAACATTTTCCACTTGTCAAAATTGAAATACGACAGATTTGAGATATTATTGTTACTTGCAAATACTTCACTGCAAAACATGTTTATATAAGAAACAAGGATGCACTCTTTAAACAAAAGCTGTTTAATGTCTAACACAAGAACCAGAATAATATCAATACTCGGGGGTTAGTAACAGAAAACTGGTACTGATGTTAAGCCTGACATGCAAAGTGAAATTCATGCAGTTTAATGTTAATTTGAAAATGCACACAAAAAACCTCTCAACTTATGTAGGAGTTTGAAAGCTACAACTCTGACTACCTGTACTTAACTTTGTTAATTCATTGCCATATCTGTTTCAAGTTATATTCTGCATTCCATCAAGATTAACATTTTAAAATGTGTTATTTTTAATAGGAGACTGTCATCTTGTTTGTTTTTCTTCCCTCTACTACAAAAACTACTTTATTTACAGACAGACATTTTATGGCAAAAAAAAAATTAGCGTAGAAAACTATTTATTGACAGTGCAACTACTTATTGCAGTAATGCTGCTGCTATATTTCAGTCCCAGTGGTTTCACTCCTTAGAGCTACCTGCCTATAGAGTAAAACAAGGCAGGTGGAAAGAGTATTAATGAAGATGCACCCTCAAAATGAGACTGAGCCAACTGCGAGGTGGAGAAAGGGGAGATGGTGGGAGAATGAAGCAAGGTGACAGTGTAACTAATGAAAGTACAACAGGGGGACCTATTAACAATGTACTGTAAACTCACATTGCTTGTTCAGGGAATTATTTTATTTTCTGTATTTGTACCAAAAAAAAAAAAAAAAAGAGATAACAATGATACTCATAAATCTGCTGTAACTTCCAATCGGGTATTCTGCAATTAAAATAAAAATGTACATTATAAATATCATATGAGAGATTCTGAAATTGGAGAAGGAATCTATGAAAAAGACCTAGGAGTTTTTGTTGACTCAGAAATGTCTTCACCTAGACAATGTGGGGAAGCTATAAAAAAGGCTAACAAGATGCTCGGATACATTGTGAAAAGTGTTGAATTTAAATCAAGGGAAGTAATGTTAAAACTGTACAATGCACTAGTAAGACCTCATCTTGAATACTGTGTGCAGTTCTGGTCACCTTGCTATAAAAAAGATATTGCTGCTCTAGAAAGAGTGCAAAGAAGAGCGACCAGAATTATTCCGGGCTTAAAAGGCATGTCATATGCAGACAGGCTAAAAGAATTGAATCTGTTCAGTCTTGAACAAAGACGACTAGGTGGAGACCTAATTCAAGCATTCAGAATTCTAAAACGTATTGACAGTGTCGACCCAAGGGACTTTTTCAGCCTGAAAAAAGAAACAAGGACCAGGGGTCACAAATGGAGATAAGACAAAGGGGCTTTCAGAACAGAAAATAGGAGGCACTTTTTAACACAGAGAGTTGTGAGGGTCTGGAATCAACTCCCCAGTAATGTTGTTGAAGCTGACACCCTGGGATCCTTCAAGAAGCTGCTTGATGAGATTCTGGGATCAATAAGCTACTAACAACCAACCGAGCAAGATGGGCCGAATGGCCTCCTCTCGTTTGTAAACTTTCTTATGTTCTTAATTAGGTTCAAGCGGTGTTTGCAAGTACACATAATATGGCTATGGAAATAAACAGCAGTCTAGTTGTATTAACAAGCAAAAGTCCTTGTACTTTGCCATTTTACTTATATAAATTACAGGCCTAAACTCATTTTAAATTATGTCCCATTGCCATGGCAGAATGGAACAAGGTAATGAAAGCTTTGTATTTCAGGTTAACAAAGCATGTTACTCTAAGTTTTACAAGTCAGGTACTGAAGCTGGGACAGAAAGAAGGCATGTGGGGGATGCAGCAGCAACTGATACCAACATGAGAATATTCCTGTCGGCTCCAAAAAAAAATTCTAGCTAGAAGAGAATCCTTCCATCCTCCCCCCCTTGACATTACATTGATCACAGCTACTTCTTATTCTCTGAGTTTTATAGATGATTCCTTCTCCCGGCAGCAGTGAGCGGAAGTGTTTTATTGACAGATGACACTTGCTGATAAGGTTTTCAGATAATTTGGGAGACCATCAAAAAATGACGTTAAATAATCTCAAGGGAAAAAGGGCTGAGTCGTTGACAAAATGATGAATTGTTTAGATAAAAAAAACAACCTTCACACTGAATAGAACAAAGTCTCACATTACCACGTGAATCCCTTAAAGTGAGAACAGGGCTACTGTTCTGGTATGTTTGATAATTAACTGCTGTATCTGGGTATTGCATTTCGAGGTCACAACACTTCTTGACATGGACAGTAACAGTTGTTCATTATGATCATATTTCAGACATATTTCTATATTAGTACATGCAGAACATTTTCTCCAGTACTGTGTATTTTTGTTTTAGTGGCATTCCCCCTCCACAGAAACTTATATACTAATAATATCAACTTTTTCTATATATATATATATATATATATATATATATATATATATATATATATATATATATATATATCAAAAACATGCAGAGTATACACTGCTACCATCTTTAAATATGACACGCACCTTCATTCCCAAATTTACACGCACCACCAGGCACATAACTCAAAGCTTCTCTTTGCAGAGGCTGTGCAAAGAATGCCCAGATGAGCCCGTGTTGTCAGTTCCATTAATCACTTAAATAAGGAGTAGACTCAGTTTGCTAACAAAAATGAGGATGGCAGGAAGGCATGAAACAGTACGTGTTCTCCTGGGTCACTTCTCTCCTCTATCCCTCCCTCCACAAGGACAGTGTGCAACAGCCTTTCTGTGATACCTTTCCATCACTGCAGCTCTGTTCTATTCTGTTATGTTCTGTCCTGAGATGTTTGTCTCTCTTTACCTTCAGAGCCTTCCTTCTTCTTCTACAGGAGATAAATGGCAACCAATTCAAGATGCTCCTAAATGGCATATTTAAAAAAGAAAAAAAAAAAATCTCAGTAGGACACACTACAACAGGACAAACTTGCAGTGGTGCTCAACTGTGGCCCTCAAGATCCAATCCAGTCCAAGTTTTTACTCTAAGAAGGTTATAATGTAGTTAATTGAAGCTGCTGAGGCAATTAACTAATTTAGGACCTGGTTGGAATAAAGACCAGGAGTGGAATAAATAGGGGGCCAGAGTTGAGTACCACTGGTGTAAAGGAACATTGTGAACCTTGCTGGGGTGTTACACGTGTTACATTTTGGAAACACTTTTGTGGGTGTTCATTTTTAGCTACTGTACGTGATCCGATTCAATAAACTGGATAAAACAAACCCTTTAAAATACAGCTTGATATGAATTGGAGACTGTGAAGGAACCTTTAAAATACATCCTTTTAGATCCAGTCACTTGGCTTAGGCTTCTGTTTTCCCATTGGAAAACTACAGAATCTAGCAGAACATGAGGCACTGTAGGGATTGAGCTGTTTGAATCTTGTTACAGGTACTGTGGCTATTGACAAGTGATTGCTTAACATGCTGTCGTGGTCAGAAATCAGAGAGTAATTCCACATAATTACCTCTATTTGAAGAATCGGTGCCTTCATCAGTTCAGGTATTTCTGGTGTAGACCTCCATTTTTTTCTGAGAAACCAAATCGACTACAATGTCTCTGTCTTACATTTTTTTTTTTAAATTTGTAAAAAGCAATTCGAAATATTACTTCAAAGTTCAATAGAATTCTCAATAACAGTCTCTACAATAAGCAATATAGTGCAAAATGTGGCTATGCTTACACCCTTACCCCAACATATTTATGTCCTGCCTCTGCTTTCTAAATGATTGGACAGCTGTAAAACCAGGGCAACAGATCTTTGACTTTCCCATTGGTTAAACTCCCAATTATGTCCCACCTTTGCTCACTTATGACTGGACTACCATGGAGAAAATGCAGGATCTTCTATTGATTTTATTTTATACACAAAAATAGAACTGCACGATTACATTTTTTTATTTTTTAAACCTGCGATCAACTCAGGTTAACTGATTAACCTTTTGCAGTCCTATGTTGGACCATGTCTGACTTTACAATTTTTCCTTTCGGTCCAATGTCGGACCCTGTACGACATCATCAAAAAGAAGTCAAGCACAGTTCTCTAGCGGTTTTGTTTGTTTCTCTAGAAAAAGCTGAGAAAAGCTTTCAATGGCCAAGTGAGGCCGATAAAAGACAAAAAAAAAAAAAAAAAAAAAGAGGCGGCGGATCTGAGCATTACGCATAGTCCCTTCACCACAGACATAAACAAACAAGAGAGCTGCTTCCGCATCCAGCGCTCAAAGAATATCACAGACTTTTGCCAAGCTTTCTGAGATGTTATAGTAATAAAATAATGACTTGGATAGCATTATTGAGGAGTTGACGAGTGATCAGGAGTGGGGAGGGGCTGGAGATGCAGTACTGAGTGTCCTGTTGATATGCAGTGCCTTTTAAACCTGTTTTACTTTGAATAAAATTACTTTTAAAACAGTGCGTGTAAAATAAACAGCGGGTGTGAAAATAAATTGGACCTGACGTGTCTGACAGGTGCTGAATAAATGGACTGCAAAGGGTTATATATATATATACACATACACACATATGGGTCGGGCTGCAGGTCTTAATCAAGCGGGTCGGGTCACAGTTAAGATGACTGTGTTGCAGCGGGTTGTGGGTTCGGGTCAGGTCCTGTAGTAGCAGGTCCGGGTCAGAAGCGAGTCGTAAAAATTGGACCCACGCAGGACTCTACTGGAAGCACCTTGTTACAGACACTTCCACCCAAGCTTCTCTGGACTGAACCGTCGGCCAAAACGTTGATTAGAGCAAATGTTTCTTCATCAATGCTGCAATCTGGCTCATGCAGTGTCTCAAATCCACAAAAATATGGCTAAATAGAATACACAGAAATGTTCCTTGCGGAAGTGAAACTTTCACGCAGGCATGGCTGTGTATTATTGCGTCGGCTCACGAACGTCCTCATGCAGTTTGTCTCACTCAACCCATGTCAAAGTGTGTCGATCCACATCCTGGAGGTGGGTCGTTGGGATCCAGGTAAACCCGGGTATGACCCAGGTATGTGGATTGTGACCCAGATATCCAGAACCCAGGTAGGCGTGCCAGTGTGAAAGGGACTTAACACTAGAACCGCTGCGGTTATTATCATACCTAAAATCGCCACGGGCTAGTCATTAAGACGGTTACATTTTAAACATCAACATTAAAATGAAAGACAAACTATCAGATACAACTCAAAAGTTTTATTCAAGCACGTCATATCAAACATCTGCACAGCCGAAACACACATTTAGAATGAACAATTAAACATAAAATGGTTCATTTTCTAACTTGCCACATAAAAAAATGAAAAACTATAACAAAATTAAATTTCAAAAGAAACTAATGTGTAAACTGGTATATATACATAACAAACTGTAAAAACAATTATTTTTTTTAAATTTAAAACAAAAGCAACATATGTTTTCTTTTTGTGTCACTCGGGATAACTCTGAATCCAGGTTGAGCTGCAGCAGCCTGCTGCTTTGCAGTTTTCTGATTGAAACATTTCTGCCGAAGCTCTGTGGCTATCTTCAAGATGAAATCTCTCCTACTGATATTTTCCCTGGTGCATTCCTTGTATAAAACAAAGGAATTGAAAGATGCCAGGTCCAGTAGAGAGAGAGATTATAATATATCTCTATCTATCTATATATCTATATATATAATATTGTAGGTTATATTCAAAATAAAAACATATATTATAAAAGACAGTCAAAATGTCTGCTGTGGCACTTCTAGGTAGAGGATTATAACTTTTATATTTGCGATCCTGCCTTTCAAAAATGTCATCAAGGTATGTAATACACGTTTTGTAAAGTCACGAACAGACAACTGCGTGTCTCAAACATGCAGAGTAATTTTACATTTTAGAAGTGAAAACCATCAAAATGACTGCCGTGGTGGTTCTAGTTAAGAGAATTAGGTTTGTATTCCTCACCATATTTCTTGCAGACATACAACATAAAAATGGCCAGGATTGGGTGATGCATCGGCAGGCAAATTTTATGAAAATGCCGGGTAGCCCTGACAGTAGTTAGGAATTGTTTACCTAACTACTATTACTTGAATGTCTGCAAACGTTTTCTGTGCAGTGTTTGTACTTTTGTTTCCCCCCTGTCCTCAGGTATTACGGTAGACCATATTATAAATCTATAAAATCAGTTTGCTTTACTTTTTCACTTATTTGTTTGTGGTTTATTTATATATATATATAAATGGTTTGTGTTTGAGGCCTACCTCTAAGTCATATTAATGCAAGGTCACTTACACTGGATACAAATTATCCGATACAAAGGTATTACAGGTAGGTCATATCACATTAATACCTGGGTCCAGTATCAACACAAACACAAGTTATTTCCTAGAACTGGTTTACTTTTAATACAGTAGGTAAACAGAGTACCCAGGTAGCAAAAGACACAGTGGTATGCAGCACACAGAAAAGATGTGCGGCGCTTAAGCATGACAGCACCCTGGTTAATCATTACAGAGAGAATGAGAAGTTTGAAGTGCCGGCAATTATTCAAATCAGCACAATCCAGATTAATGGATAGAGCCTGCTTGACAGATAGCAAAGGAGATTAAACATAGCATTCAGTAGAGAGGTGCTAGAATTTGAGAATAGCCACACTGCAGCATATCCTTCATTTACATGTGGGGGATGACAGATTTGAGGGAACCAAGACAATACAGTCTGTTTTACATGCAGACACACACCTCTGGGAATGTATTGGATAAAGTGTATAAACTGCATATCTTAGAGAAGAATCAGGATAAAGAAATGGGATACAAAATTAATTCATAATGATTAAATACAGTTTCCCCATTTTTCTATGCTAAAAGACACTCAAACAAAACTTTCCATAAGGTGGTATAGGTTTAAAATGTAAGCATTTTAAAATATTAAAATTAGGATATTTGTTAATGTAAATGTTTGCTCAGGGCTAGACCAACTAAGTCTATAAGACGTCACTACCCTTAAGGTGGTTATTCCCTATGGGCAGAAAACAGTGATGATTTGCTGCCACACAGATTAAGCCAGCACAATGCTGAACTAGGAGCATTTGGTGACAGTCAGCGGCTGTGGAGGTCTTTTTACAGTAACTGTTGGAGTTGCACAGCTAGGATGGAAACCTGCATGTGTATGGTATGATTTGAGCTGCCTGGGTGCCTGGCCGGTAGAACCGGTCTTTGCACCTTTGCCTCCCTAATCCCCATGCGCAACAGAACCAAAGCGTTGCTCCCTGTGGAATCCTGAGGGATGACAGGCAATATTATACAGCTAGGATGCGAACCTGAGCTACACCGAGCTATTGCATGACATACCATGCACACCACACAGCTGTGCTTTTACCAAGCAAGCCACTCTGGGGCCTGTAGCACATCTTTCTTAATAAAAGGGATTATCCGAGGAATGGTTAATCATCAGAAAAACAAACACACAAACATTACCCTTTGTAATAGTATTAACAGGAACACCCATTAGTGTAGGATTTTAAAGACTTTCTTCTATATTAGTACTGCATTAAAAATGCAAAGCA